>NC_069503.1:758793748-758998748 GCF_027579735.1 Bombina bombina
ATATAACGATGTTTCGATTCAATGAAACATAAGTAGTATATGTATACTAGTGATAATTATAATACTGTTGTTGTTGGTAATGCCACAGGATTACTAAAATAAAATAAATTAAAATAAAGATAGTGTGTCATATGGTTACACACAATACTGACCCATGTATAGCTAATAGTGTGAATATACAATCACATTGCCGTTATATTAATAATGCTCAGGGTCTCAAAATGTAAAAAACAATATTAGTAGTACAAAAAATTCGTAAATTGGGGTCACAGTAGACAATGTTACTAAAAAATAAAATAAAATATTAATTACATTAATTACAAATTCTGAATAAGAAATAAATACAGAGTAAAAAAGGATCACCTAATATCGTAATAACCTGATATTGGATACACAATAAAAATGATATGTGTTGAACGTCCTAATTGACAAAATAAAACTACTATGAGTGAGTGATATTATAGTCCATATCAAATGTGCAGTACTTCAACTTGATAATGCTTCAATCCACAACGTTCCCGTTGGGAGCTTACTTACACTCCTTCACCTCAATCTCATGAGGTAAGTGCCGCGTAGTGTACAGATAAGTCTCCTTCCCGGTATCGGCTGTAGGTTTGAGATTATTTATCAGTCTTTTCTTTCACCCCCCCACACACACTTTTATATAGTACTCTGAGTATGTTCTTAAATCCCAAAGTCTAATATGCCGTTTCCCTAGATAAATACCACTTTTTGATATGATTCCCTATTAATTGGGGACCTGTTGCAGTGCAGATAGATGTCATGCTAATATTTTAGTAAAGCTGGGAAGGTACTCTGGGAACAGGATCTATACTATCCAGATATACTGCAGTTTTTACAAAGAGATTCCAGATCTTTGAAAATAGGACCCCGCCATTTGCCCTTTCTTTTTTCATTTTTTGCTTTCAGGGTGTCTGGCGCTAACCCAATGGCCCTGGGTGGAGCCGGATCCTAAACATCATTTAAGTGAATATGGCCTCTAGTCTATTGTAAGCCTTCCTTTGCCAATCTATTGATAGTTGTATTCCCTTGTAAACAGGCATATATTTTCTTTCCTGTTCCCTTTGCTTTACTGTTATATATCCTAATAACTTAAGACACTGTTGCAGGTCTTTATTATCTTATTCCCTGTTCACTTCATGTATAAAAGGATTACACACACTTTCATGAGTTTATGTTGATGATTTTCATATTGGCATGTATGCTGGTGGATTCGTTGTTAATATGTATGTCTTCTTAAAGGGCCACTAAACCCAAAATCTTTCTTTCATGATTCAGATAGAGAATACAAATTTAAAAAAAAATACAATTTACTTCTATTATTTATTTTGCTTCATTTTTTAGATATCCTTATTTGAAGAAAAATCAATGCACATGGGTGAGCCAATCACATGAGGCTTCTATGTGCAGCAACCAATCAGCAGCTACTGAGCATATCTAGATATGCTTTTCAGCAAACAATATCAAGAGAATAAAACAAATTGGATAATAGAAGTAAATTAGAAAGATGTTTAAAAATGCATTCTCTTTCTAAATCATGAAAGAAAAAATGTGAGTTTCATGTCCCTTTAAGCTCTATATGCCTTTCAAAGCATCTAATGCACAATGGAACTATTCCAAATATTAACGAATAATGTTGTAATGCATATGCCCATGCTGGACTCTTTGAAAAATGTGTGCTTGTACTATTCAACAAACTTAAATCTATATATATATATATATCTATTTGTAATGTGATCTTTATATCATATATTTCTGAGTTTCAAGTTATACAATTTCACAAAAAAAAAGTGAAAACATGAGGTTCATCTTTCAAATATTTAAATGTCTTTGCACGGCAACAGATCTGACTGTAAATATATATCGAGGCATTTGATATGTCCTTGAACTAAATGTAAGAGTTTCCATAGGGACAGGTGTAGTCCTTGCATATTTATTCTGGATGTATCCTGTACATTGTTATTGTGTTATGTTTTATAACTTGATGATAATTGTCTGTATGCTCACATGAGAACCTCAATAAAAATTATTTAAAAAAAAAAAAAAAAAGAGTTGTTCAAGCTTAAATCTGAAGGAAACAACTTCAGCATCAGAAGAAGGAATTATACTGCCTGAATCTGAGATTTCACCCTCAGAAGCTACCGACGTATCCTCCTCATCAGAATTATGAGGAAGGGCAACTTGGGCAGCAGAAGCTGGAGCAGAAACCTTACTTTCTGAATCTCTAATTTTCCTCTTGCGTTTCCCCTGTAGCATGGGAATAGCGGCTAATGCCGTAGAGGACACCTGGGCAGCAATTTCTGCTTGCAAATAAACTCCTCCAGGAGATTGAGAGAAACCGCAAGGCACTACATGTGACGCCATTAAGGCTTGGGACGGTTGAGAAGAAAGCTGTGGCAATGCCTGAACAGCATCATCCTGAGAGACGTTTGGCTCAGAGAAAAATAGTTTATGTTTATGTTTTAAAGTCCTCTCTATACATGAGGAACAAAATTGCAAGGGTGGCACAATTTGATTCTCTAAACAAAGCAGGCCCCTGTCCATAGGAGCAGGATCCTGTTCTATTATGCAGAAAACTTGGTTAGCAAAATAAACAAAAAAAAATTGTTTACTAAGGTACTGGCCCTTTAAATAAAAAACACGGTAGTGTCTTGATCTAGAAAAAACAAACCACGTACACCAATATACCGAGTTAATGCTTTATCTTATGATTTAAAGACAATCACTCTAATATTTTCCCCTTATAAGTCAAGAAGTCAACTAAGGTTCCTAAGTGCACCTCTACACCTCAGTTTATGACTGAAGTGCCTGCTTGCCCCCTCATAGTGATCGAGTGCAAGGATAGATCTGACTCAGCCAGAGAAGCAGTCGCAACCGCTCCGTATGTCGCCAAAGATTGGAACTCAGAGGTTACGTGACCGGCCTTTGAAGCTGCTCCACTACTTTAAAGCATGCATTTGAAGCCGGAAAAGGAGCGTAATAAAATGAAGCCGTTTCCTGTAGCTCATAGCCAAGTCTAAGACAGCTTAAAGATCGCATTTGCGATAATCAAAGTGCCCCAAAACGCCACTTTACTACATATTACCAAAACTCAGTGTGATTTGTCAAATTAACCATGCATAAACTGAAGAGCCAATATAAGTGGTTAACTCCTTCCTTTACATAAAGGAGGTTAACCCATGTCTCCAGGTCACATACACAGAATGCTTGCCTACTGCCATAAATAACCCTTTACACAGGATTCTAGTCCCAAGTATATTGCAGTCTTAAGGTTAACCCCTTCAAGGCAAGCCTCCTAGCCCCAGAAGACAAAAGGCACTTACCTGCACATCTAGCTGTCTGGCAGGAAGACAGCTCACTTGGTATGAAAGGACGCCACTCCTTACAAAGACCTGTGGACAAAAGAAAGAACAGAGTAAACCTACTCTGGCTTTCTATACAAGGGCAGTAAATATGTTAAAAAAAAAACACAGCGAGGCCCACCTCACAAGTTCCTAGCTGCTTTAAAGCCACCACTACCCTACTGAAGAGATTAACGTGGAGTACGGCTAGACCCAAAAACTTGCTTGAAGCAAAGGAAATTCAATTTTCTTCAGACACCAAAACTTTACCTCCTCCATGCACCAAGGCAAAGAGAATGACTGGGGTTTGTGGGAAGGGGAGTGATACTTAACAGCTTTGCTGTGGTGCTCTTTGTCTCCTCCTGCTGGCCAGGAGTGATATTACCAACAGTAATTCATGACGTTGTGGACTCACCATATCTTAGGAAAGAAAAGTGTATTAATATAAAAGTGTTGGTTATGCAAAACTGGGGAATGGTTAATAAAGGGATTATCTATCTTCTTAAACAATAACGATTCTGGAGTAGACTGTCCCTTTCATTAATAGATAGCTTGCACCTTTTTACTTCTAAACTGTAGAACCTTACATGTACCAATATTAAATTATATATTTTTTTAAATCCCCTTGCAAAGCAATTACATCCTATATTGATCTAATCACCTTACACAGCTTTCTATTATATACAAAAATAGAGATGCTGCTATTTTATCCTTCCCCCAAGTCTACAACATAATTAAAATAAATAGCTACACTAAAATTTAAATCTATATTATATGCTACGGATAATACCAAACATTAAAGAAATACAAAATAAAATAAATAAATATTTTAAAAACTATCTTAGTACTTAAGGAGTTAAAAAAAAACATGTCTGTTCCAGGCAAACTGCACCTGTAATATATATATGAAAAAAGATCTATATGCAACTCAAGATGAACAAGGTTCAATAGGTTTCAATTATCTGAGGATACTTTCTTATTAAGGAACATAGGCCATATTTGCAGAAATGCACTGACGAGCTGTTAATTATTGACATGTAAAAGTCAATAATGACTAGAAAGATGGTGCAGCTTTTTCTTCATATGTAGTTATTGGTTTCTTCTAAACCTTTACAAATATCTACATCCTAAATCTTGCCTTCTAAAGTTTACCAAACACAGGCCTCCTAGGAGCAGAAGGAAATATATGACCAGTATCTGTTACCTTTATAGCATGATATTTTACACATGATATTTTGTATTGCCATACAGCAATGTCAACAAATTCATCCAGAGGCACAGTTGAGATGCATTACTGTAAGTATAGTGCTTTATTTCTTTGTGTACTGAAGCGATTACATGAATAATTAACAAATCGCAATTAAAGGCTCCAATCTTTGGCTTAGGCATTCAGTTTATCTGTGCTTGTAAATAGTAAGTTACTTAATCTAAGAGGTTAGTGCAGCTGCATAAACTAGATAACAGTTTTACAGCTGTGCTCCTACTTTTCTATGGAACAGCTTTTTTTGACGCCGGTGCTTAAGGAACACAGAGTGGCCAGATTTTCATCACACCTATACTATAGCCTGAGTGAAATAATCATCTGATGGGTGAGAATAGGTTAGATGCAGGTTAGATGAAAAACCATGGTATAGAGAATACAAGCAGAGATCCAGCGTAACCTAGACATTCCCTTTTTAACTAAGCCCAGCAGAAATTAGCATACTACTCATGCAAAAAAGTAAATTTATGCTTACCTGATAAATTGATTTCTTCGATGATACGATGAGCCCACGGATTCATCCTTTACTTGTGGGATATTATCCTCCTGCTAACAGGAAGTGGCAAAGAGCACCACAGCAGAGCTGTCTATACAGCTCCTCCCTTGACTCCACCCCCCAGTCATTCGACCGAAGGTATAGGAAGAAAAAGGAGAAACTAAAAGGTGCAGAGGTGACTGAAGTTTTAAATCAAAAAATATAATCTGTCTTAAATTGACAGGGCGGGCCGTGGACTCGTCGGATCATAAAAGAAATCAATTTATCAGGTAAGCATAAATTTACTTTTCTTCTATAAGATACGACGAGTCCACGGATTCATCCTTTACTTGTGGGATACAATACCAAAGCTACAGGACACGGATGAACGGGAGGGACAAGACAGATGCCTAAACAGAAGGCACCACTGCTTGAAGAACTTTTTTCCCAAAAATAGCCTCCGAAGAAGCAAAAGTATCAAATTTGTAAAATTTGGAAAAGGTATGAAGTGAAGACCAAGTCGCAGCCTTACAAATCTGTTCAACAGAAGCATCATTTTTAAAAGCCCATGTGGAAGCCACCGCTCTAGTAGAGTGAGCTGTAATCCTTTCAGGAGGCTGCTGTCCAGCAGTCTCGTATGCCAAACGGATGATGCTTTTCAGCCAAAAAGAAAGAGAGGTAGCAGTAGCTTTTAGACCTCTACATCTTCCAGAACAGACAACAAACAGAGAAGATGTTTGACGGAAATCTTTGGTCGCTTGCAAGTAAAACTTCAAAGCACGAACCACGTCCAAGTTGTGTAACAGACACTCCTTCTTAGAGGAAGGATTAGGACACAGAAGGAACAACAATTTCCTGATTAATATTCTTATTAGTAACAACCTTAGGAAGGAATCCAGGTTTGGTACGCAAAACCACCTTATTAGAATGGAAAACAAGATAAGGCGAGTCGCATTGCAATGCAGATAGTTCAGATACTCTTCGAAAACAGAACTTTCCAAGATAAAAGCTTAATATCTATGAAATGCATAGGTTCAAACGGAACCCCTTGAAAAACTTTAAGAACTAAATTCAAACTCCATGGCGGAGCAATAGGTTTAAACACAGGCTTAATTCAAACCAAAACCTGACAAAACGACTGAACGTCTGAACATCTGCCAGACGCTTGTGCAGTAAAATTGATAAAGCAGATATCTGTCCCTTTAAGGAACTAGCTGATAACCCCTTCTCCAATCCTTCTTGGAGAAAGGACAAAATCCTAGGAATCCTGATCTTACTCCATGAGTAGCGTTTGGATTCGCACCAATAAAGATATTTACCCCATATCTTATGGTAAATTTTCCTAGTAACAGGCTTTCGAGTCTGAATCAAGGTATCTATGACCGACTCAGAGAATCCCCGCTTGGATAAAATCAAGTGTTCAATCTCCAGGCAGTCAGCCGCAGAGAAACTAGATTTGGATGCTGGAACGGACCTTGAATAAGAAGGTCCTGTCTCAGTGGCAGTGTCCATGGTGGCAGAGATGACATTTCCACCAGTTCTGCATACCAAGTCCTGCGTGGCCACGCATGTGGTATCAAAATCACCGAAGCCCTCTCATGTTTGATTCTGGCAATCAGACGAGGAAGGAGAGGAAATGGCGGAAACACATAAGCTAGGTTGAACGACCAAGGTACTGCTAGAGCATCTATCAGTACTGCTTGGGGATCCCTTGATCTGGACCCGCAACAAGAAAGTTTGGCATGCTGACGAGATGCCATCAGATCCACTTCTGGTGTGCCCCATTGATGAATCAATTGTGCAAACACCTCCGCAAGAGTGAGTCTCTGCCCATCGAATTATTTTGGAAACCTCTATCATCGCTAGAGAACTCTGTTCCCCCTTGATGATTGATATATGCCACAGTCGTGATATTGTCCGACTGGAATCTTATGAATTTGGCCGAAGCCAGTTGAGGCCACGCCTGAAGTGCGTTGAATATCGCTCTTAGTTCTAGAAAATTTATTGGAAGGAGAGCCTCCTCCTGAGTCCACACACCCTGTGCTTTCAGGGAATTCCAGACTGCACCCCAGCCCAATAGGCTGGCGTCCGTCGTCACTATGACCCATGCTGGCCTGCGGAAACACATTCCCTGGGACAGATGATCCTGTGACAACCACCAAAGAAGAGAGTCTCTGGTCTCTTGATCCAGATTTATCTCAGGAGATAAATTTGCATAGTCCCCATTCCACTGTCTGAGCATGCATAATTGCAGTGGTCTGAGATGCAAGCGAGCAAACGGAACTATAAACATTGCCGCTAACATTAGTCCAAATACCTCCATACACTGAGCCACTGACGGCCGAGGAATGGAATGAAGTGCTCGGCAGGAGTTTAAAATATTTGATTCTCTGACCTCCATCAGAAAAATTTTCATGTATGCCGAATCTATCAGAGTTCCCAGGAATGGAACTCTTGTAAGAGGGATAAGTGAACTCTTTTGTACGTTCACCTTCCACCCGTGAGATCTTAGAAAAGCCAACACGAAGTCCGTGCGAGATTTTGCTAGTTGGTAAGTTGACGCCTGAATTAAGATATCGTCCAGATAAGGTGCCACTGCTATGCCCCACGGCCTTAGAACCGCCAGAAGGGACCCTAGCACTTTTGTGAAAATTCTGGGAGATGTGGCCAACCCGAAGGGAAGAGCCACAAACTGGTAATGTTTGTCCAAGAAGGCGAACCTGAGGAACTGGTGATGATCTTTGTGGATAGGAATGTGAAGATACGCATCCTTCAAATCCACGGTGGTCCTATATTGACCCTCCTGGATCATTGGTAAAATAGTCCGAATGGTCTCCATCTTGAAGGATGGGACTCTGAGAAATTTGTTTAGGATCTTGAGATCTAAAATCGGTCTGAAGGTTCCCTCTTTTTTGGGAACCACGTACAGATTGGAGTAAAACCCCTGCCCATGTTCTGCTTTTGGAACTGGGCGGGTTACACCCATAGTATATAGGTCTTCTACACAGCGTGAGAACGCCTCTCTTTTTGTCTGGTTTAAAGACAATCGTGAAAGATGAAATCTCCCCCTTGGAGGAGAATCTTTGAATTCTAGAAGATACCCCTGGGTCACAATTTCTAATGCCCAGGAATCTTGAACGTCTCTTGCCCAAGCCTGAGCGAAGAGAGAAAGTCTGCCCCCTACTAGATCCGGTCTTGGATCGGGGGCTGCCCCTTCATGCTGTCTTGGTAGCAGCAGCGGGCTTCTTGGCCTGTTTACCTTTATTCCAGGTCTGGTTAGGTCTCCAGACAGACTTGGATTGAGCAAAATTCCCCTCCTGCTTTGTGGCAGGGGAGGAGGTAGGAGGACCACCTTTGAAGTTTCGAAAGGAACGAAAATTATTTTGTTTGGTCCTCATCTTATTCGTCTTATCCTGAGGAAGGGCATGGCCTTTTCCTCCAGTGATGTCGGAAATTATCTCTTTCAGTTCAGGTCCGAATAGGGTCTTACCATTGAAAGGAATAGCTAAAAGCATAGATTTTGATGACACATCAGCAGACCAGGACTTAAGCCATAACGCTCTACGCACTAAAATGTCAAAACCTGAATTTTTTGCCGCTAATTTAGCCAGTTGAAAAGCGGCATCTGTAATAAAAGAATTAGCTAGCTTAAGAGCCATAATTCTATCCCAAATATCCTCTAATGGGGTCTCAACCTTAAGAGCCTCCTCTAGAGCCTCAAACCAAAAAGCAGCTGCAGTAGTTACAGGAACAATGCACGCTATAGGTTGCAGAAGAAAACCCTGATGAATAAATATTTTCTTTAGAAGACCCTCTAATTTTTTATCCATAGGATCTTTGAAAGCACAACTTTCCTCAATAGGTATAGTTGTACGCTTAGCCAGGGTAGAAATAGCTCCCTCCACCTTAGGAAAACACTTTTTTTTTTTTCTAACACCTCACACATTTTATTTATCTTTTACAGTGTGATAGGCTGAGTGTTTGGTTGAGATTGTGTGTGATTGAAGTGGGAGTGAGTGTGTAGTTTGAGGATGACAGGGAGAGATAGGGCGGGGGGAGGAGGGAAGGGGAGTTGCAGGGAGAGGATTATGGACAGGAGGAGCAGCAGGGTCCCCGTCAGGGAGTGAGTGGAGTGGGGAGAGGGAGACTTAGACGGGAGGATGGGAGTGAGGTTGCCCAAAGGCCAGGCACACATTCAGAAGAGGGACAGAGGGTGCACATGGGGATAGAAGGGGGGAGGAGGGAGAGGATAGGGAGGAACCCACACCAGGGACATCCCAGGGAGGGAGCCAGGCGTCCAATTTAGCCAGTTGAAAAGTGGCATCTGTAATAAAAGAATTAGCTAGCTTAAGAGCCATAATTCTATCCAAAATATCCTCTAATGGGGTCTCAACCTTAAGAGCCTCCTCTAGAGACTCAAACCAAAAAGCAGCTGCAGTAGTTACAGGAACAATGCACGCTATAGGTTGCAGAAGAAAACCCTGATGAATAAATATTTTCTTTAGAAGACCCTCTAATTTTTTATCCATAGGATCTTTGAAAGCACAACTTTCCTCAATAGGTATAGTTGTACGCTTAGCCAGGGTAGAAATAGCTCCCTCCACCTTAGGGACCGTCTGCCACAAATCCTGAATGGTGTCAGATATGGGAAACATTTTCTTAAAAGTAGGAGTGGGGGAGAACGGAATACCTGGTCTATCCCACTCCTTAGTAACAATGTTCGAAATCCTCTTAGGGACCGGAAAAACATTAGTGTAAGAAGGAACCTCTAAATATCTATCCATTTTACACAATTTCTCTGGAGGAATCTCAATAGGGTCACAGTCATCCAGAGTCACTAAAACCTCCCTGAGCAACAAGCGGAGGTGTTCAAGCTTAAACTTAAAAGCCGTCATATCTGAGTCTGTTTGAGGGAACATCTTTCCTGAATCGGAAAGCTCTCCCTCCAACAGCAATTCCCTTACCCCCAATTCAGAGCATTGTGAGGGTACATTGGAGATGGCTAATAAAGCATCAGAGGGCTCAGCATTTACTCTCATACCAGACCTACTGCGCTTCCCCTGCAAACCAGGCAGTTTAGATAATACCTCTGTGAGGGAAGTAGACATAACTGTGGCCATATCTTGCAGGGTGAAATAATTAGACGCACTAGAGGTACTTGGCGTCGCTTGCGTTAAAGGTTGTGACACTTGGGGATAAGTAGATGTGGCACAACCTGATTCTCTTCTGACTGAGAATCATCCTGCGACATACTTTTATCAGCTAAAACAGAATTTATGCTTACCTGATAAATTACTTTCTCCATCGGTGTGTCCGGTCCACAGCGTCATCCATAACTTGTGGGAATATTCTCCTCCCCAACAGGAAATGGCAAAGAGCACAGCAAAAGCTGTCCATATAGTCCCTCCTAGGCTCCGTCCCCCCAGTCATTCGACCGACGGACAGGAGAAAAAAAGGAGAAACTATAGGGTGCCGTGGTGACTGTAGTTAAAGAAAGAAATTTATCAAACCTGATTAAAAAACCAGGGCGGGCCGTGGACCGGACACACCGTTGGAGAAAGTAATTTATCAGGTAAGCATAAATTCTGTTTACTCCAACATTGATGTGTCCGGTCCACGGCGTCATCCATAACTTGCGGGAACCAATACCAAAGCTTTAGGACACGGATGAAGGGAGGGAGCCAATCAGGTTACCTAAACAGAAGGCACCACGGCTTGCAAAACCTTTCTCCCAAAAATAGCCTCCGAAGAAGCAAAAGTATCAAATTTGTAGAATTTGGCAAAAGTGTGCAGAGAAGACCAAGTCGCTGACTTACATATCTGATCAACAGAAGCCTCGTTCTTGAAGGCCCATGAGGAAGCCACAGCCCTAGTAGAGTGAGCTGTGATTCGTTCAGGAGGCTGCCGTCCGGCAGTCTCGTAAGCCAATCGGATGATGCTTTTCAGCCAAAAGGAAAGAGAGGTAGCAGTAGCTTTTTGACCTCTCCTCTTGCCAGAATAAACGACAAACAGTGAAGACGTTTGTCTGAAATCCTTTGTTGCTTCTAAATAGAACTTTAAAGCACGGACTACATCTAAATTGTGTAACTAACGTTCCTTCTTTGAAACTGGATTCGGGCACAAAGAAGGCACAACTATTTCCTGGTTAATATTTTTGTTGGAAACAACTTTTGGAAGGAAACCAGGTTTAGTACGCAAAACAACCTTATCTGAATGGAACACCAGATAGGGTGGATTACACTGCAGAGCAGATAATTCAGAAACTCTTCTAGCAGAAGAAATAGCAACCAAAAACAGAACTTTCCAAGATAACAACTTGATATCTATGGAATGCAAGGGTTCAAACGGAACCCCTTGAAGAACTGAAAGAACTAAATTTAGACTCCAAGGAGGAGTCAAAGGTCTGTAAACAGGCTTGATCCTGACTAAAGCCTGTACAAAAGCTTGAACATCTGGCACAGCTGCCAGTCGTTTGTGTAACAAGACAGATAGAGCAGAAATCTGTCCTTTAAGAGAACTCGCTGACAATCCCTTATCCAAACCTTCTTGCAGAAAGGAAAGGATCCTGGGAATTTTAATCTTACTCCATGAGAATCCCTTGGATTCACACCAACAGATATATCTTTTCCATATTTTATGGTAAATCTTTCTAGTCACAGGTTTTCTGGCTTGTACCAGAGTATCTATCACGGAATCCGAAAACCCAAGCTTAGATAAAATCAAGCGTTCAATTTCCAAGCAGTCAGCTGGAGAGAAACTAGGTTTGGATGTTCAAATGGACCTTGTACTAGAAGATCCTGTCTCAAAGGTAGCTTCCATGGTGGAGCCGATGACATATTCACCAGGTCTGCATACCAAGTCCTGCGTGGCCACGCAGGAGCTATCAAAATCACCGAGACCTTCTCCTGTTTGGTCCTGGCTACCAGCCTGGGAATGAGAGGGAACGGTGGAAACGCATAAGCTAGGTTGAAGGCCCAGGCGCCACTAATGCATCCACTAGAGTCGCCTTGGGATCCCTGGATCTGGACCCGTAGCAAGGAACCTTGAAGTTCTGACGAGACGCCATCAGATCCATGTCTGGAATGCCCCATAATTGGGTCAACTGGGCAAACACCTCCGGGTGAAGTTCCCACTCCCCCGGATGGAAAGTCTGACGACTCAGATAATCCGCCTCCCAGTTGTCTACTCCTGGGATGTGGATCGCAGATAGGTGGCAGGAGTGATCCTCCGCCCATTTGATGATTTTGGACACCTCTCTAATCGCCAGAGAACTCCTTGTTCCCCCCTGATGGTTGATGTAAGCAACAGTCGTCATGTTGTCTGATTGGAATCTTATGAATCTGGCCTTTGCTAGTTGAGGCCAAGCCTGGAGAGCATTGAATATCGCTCTCAGTTCCAGAATGTTTATCGGGAGAAGAGACTCTTCCTGAGACCATAGGCCCTGAGCTTTCAGGGAGTCCCAGACCGTGCCCCAGCCTAATAGACTGGCGTCGGTCGTGACGATGACCCACTCTGGGCTGCGGAAGCTCATTCCCTGGGACAGGTGATCCTGGGTCAGCCACCAACGGAGTGAGTCTCTGGTCTTCTGATCTACTTGAATCACTGGGGACAAGTCTGTATAGCCCCCATTCCACTGTTTCAGCATGCACAGTTGTAATGGTCTTAGATGAATTCGAGCAAAAGGAACTATGTCCATTGCTGCAACCATCAACCCTACTACTTCCATGCACTGAGCTATGGAAGGCCGTAGAATAGAGTGAAGAACTTGACAAGCGTTTAGAAGCTTTGACTTTCTGACATCTGTCAGGAAAATCTTCATTTCTAAAGAATCTATTATTGTCCCCAAGAAGGGGACTCTTGTCGACGGAGACAGGGAACTTTTTTCTATGTTCACCTTCCACCCGTGAGATCTGAGAAAGGCTAGAACAATGTCTGTGTGAGCCTTTGCTTTGGAAAGAGTCAACACTTGAATTAGGATGTCGTCCAAGTAAGGTGCCACTGCAATGCCCCTTGGTCTTAGAACCGCTAGAAGGGACCCGAGCACCTTTGTGAAAATCCTTGGAGCAGTGGCTAGCCCGAATGGGAGAGCCACGAACTGGTAATGTTTGTCCAGAAAGGCGAACCTTAGGAACTGATGATGATTTTGTGGATAGGAATATGTAGATACGCATCCTTTAAATCCACGGTAGTCATAAATTGACCCTCCTGGATTGTAGGTAAAATCGTTCGAATAGTTTCCATTTTGAACGATGGCACTCTGAGAAATTTGTTTAAAATTTTTAAATCCAGAATTGGTCTGAAAGTTCCCTCTTTTTTGGGAACTACAAACAGATTTGAGTAAAACCCCAGACCTTGTTCCACATTTGGAACTGGGTGTATCACTCCCATTTTTAACAGGTTTTCTACACAATGTAAGAATGCCTGTCTCTTTATTTGGTTTGAAGATAAGCGAGACATGTGGAACCTTCCCCTTGGGGGTAGTTCCTTGAATTCTAGAAGATAAACCTGAGAGACTATTTCTAGTGCCCAGGGATCCTGAACATCTCTTGCCCAAGCCTGAGCAAAGAGAGAGAGTCTGCCCCCTACTAGATCCGGTCCCGGATCGGGGGCTACCCCTTCATGCTGTCTTGGTAGCAGCAGCAGGTTTCTTGGCCTGCTTACCCTTGTTCCAGCCTTGCATCGTTTTCCAAGCTGGTTTAGTCTGGGAAGCGTTACCCTCTTGTCTAGAGGTTGCAGAGTTGGAGGCCGGTCCGTTCCTGAAATTGCGAAAGGAACGAAAATTGGACTTATTCTTAGCCTTGAAAGGCCTATCTTGTGGGAGGGCATGGCCTTTACCCCCAGTGATGTCTGAAATAATCTCTTTCAATTCTGGCCCAAAGAGGGTCTTACCTTTGAAAGAGATATTAAGCAATTTTGTCTTGGAAGATACATCCGCCGACCAAGACTTTAGCCAGAGCGCTCTGCGCGCCACAATTGCAAACCCTGAATTTTTCGCCGCTAATCTCGCTAACTGCAAAACGGCATCTAAAATAAAGGAATTAGCTAACTTAAGTGCGTGAATTCTGTCCATAATCCTCATACGGAGTCTCTCTACTGAGCGATTTTTCTAGTTCTTCGATCCAGAACCACGCTGCTATAGTGACAGGAATAATACACGAAATAGGTTGAAGGAGGTAACCTTGCTGTACAAAAATCTTTTTAAGCAAACCCTCCAATTTTTTATCCATAGGATCTTTGAAAGCACAATTGTCCTCAATAGGAATGGTCGTGCGTTTGGCTAGTGTAGAAACCGCCCCCTCGACCTTAGGGACTGTTTGCCATAAGTCCTTTCTGGGGTCGACCATAGGAAATAATTTCTTAAATATAGGAGGAGGGACAAAAGGTATGCCAGGTTTCTCCCACTCCTTATTCACTATGTCCGCCACCCGCTTGGGTATTGGAAAAGTGTCGGGGTGCACCGGGACCTCTAGGAACTTGTCCATCTTGCACAATTTTTCTGGGATGACCAGGTTGTCACAATCATCCAGAGTAGATAGCACCTCCTTAAGCAGTGCGCGGAGATGCTCTAATTTAAATTTAAATGTCACAACATCAGGTTCTGCCTGCTGAGAAATTCTTCCTGAATCAGAAATTTCTCCATCTGACAAAACCTCCCTCATAGCCCCTTCAGATTGGTGTGAGGGTATGACAG
Source organism: Bombina bombina (assembly GCF_027579735.1). NCBI lineage: Eukaryota > Metazoa > Chordata > Amphibia > Anura > Bombinatoridae > Bombina > Bombina bombina. The sequence continues at coordinate 758,808,538 of NC_069503.1, forward strand.
AGCAATTATCATCAGCGCCCTCCTGCTCTACAGTGTTTAAAACAGAGCAATCACGCTTTCTCTGAAATGCAGGCATTTTGGATAAAATATTTTCTAAGGAGTTATCCATCACTGCCGTCAATTGTTGCATAGTAACAAGCATTGGCGCGCTAGAAGTACTAGGGGCCTCTTGCGTGGGCAAAACTGGTGTAGACACAGAGGGAGATGATGTAGAACTATGTCTACTCCCTTCATCTGATGAATCATCTTGGGCAACTTTACTATCTGTGGCAGTACTGTCCTTACTTTGCGGCACAATTATCACACATATTTGAAGGGGGAGACACATTGGCTTCCATACATACAGAACATAGTCTATCTGAAGGCACAGACATGTTAAACAGGCTTAAACTTGTCAATAAAATACAAAAAACGTTTTAAAACAAAACCGTTACGGTCTCTTTAAATTTTAAACAGGGCACACTTTATTACTGAATATGTGAAAAACTATGAAGGAATTATTCAATCTTAACCAGTTTTAACCCCCTTACAGTCCCAGCCCCAGCCTTTGCTGCGACTTCACCAAACCCAGGGGAGTATACGATACCAAATGAAGCCTTCTAGGAACCTTTTCAACTAATTCCAGACCCACACACATGCAGCTGCATGTACTGCTCTCAAAAGTAACTGCGCAGTAATGGCGCGAAAATGAGGCTCTGCCTACTACAGAGAAAGGCCCTTCCTGACTGGGAAGGTGTCTAAACCAGTGCCTGACGTAAAAAAACGTTCCCCAAAGTTAAAAAGTGTGAATATCAACATCAAACTGTATAAAATGCCTAAATAAAGCAATTGATCTAGCCCATAAAAGTGTCTACCAGTTTTATAGCCCAAATTAAGCCCTTTATTCTGTTTGAGACTAAGAAAATGGCTTACCGATCCCCATGAGGGGAAAAATGACAGCCTTCCAGCATTACAAAGTCTTGTTAGAAATATGGGTAGTCATACCTTAAGCAGAAAAGTCTGCCAACTGCTCCCCCCAACTGAAGTTATCTCATCTCAACAGTCCTGTGTGGGAACAGCAATCGATTTTAGTTACTGCTGCTAAAATCATACTCCTCTCACAAACAGAACTCTTCATCTTTTTCTGTTTCAGAGTAAATAGTACATACCAGCACTATTTTAAAATAACAAACTCTTGATAGTAGAATAAAAACTACAACTAAACACCACATAATCTTCACCATCTCCGTGGAGATGCTACTTGTTCAGAGCGGCAAAGAGAATGACTGGGGGGGCGGAGCCTGGGAGGGACTATATGGACAGCTTTTGCTGTGCTCTTTGCCATTTCCTGTTGGGGAGGAGAATATTCCCACAAGTTATGGATGACGCCGTGGACCGGACACACCAATGTTGGAGAAAATATGTTCTTTGCAATGTAAGGCCCTTTCAGTACATGAGGGACACATTTTAAGTGGGGTTCCACAATGGCTTCTAAACACATGGAACATTGGCTTTCCTCAATGTCAGACATGATCAACAGGCTAGCAATGACCACAAACCGGCTTGAAAACACTTTATTTAGTGAAAAAAAATAACAATCTTAAAAAACGGTACTGCGCCTTTAAAAGAAAAAAAGCATACAATTTTTCCAAAACTGCTTAAAAACAATAAAATTGTCCCAATTTTATGGTAAAAGCATCCCAATACTGCAGCTAAGTTTGCCCCATAAGGAAAGGAATACTTAACCCTTACAGGAAAAAACGGAAAATTACAAACACGTTTATTTCAACAAAAAGCACCCCCTGCACCTCGCCACAGCCCTGCTGTGGCGCCTACCTGCCCTCAGGGGTCTGTAAAACCAGGATAAAACTTCATTTTGGCCCAATACAGCTCACAAAGGCCCACTGGATCAGGAGCTTGCTGCTTGCTTGATAAAAACAACTGCGCAACTGAGGCGCGAAAATAGGCCCCGCCCATCTCACTCAATGTCTTACAGCCCAAATTGACTGCACCAGAGCGGTCTAAAACCTAGCCAATGTGGGTTCAGAAACCCAGAAATAAACCCATGTGTACCCTCTGAATAAAGCATAAAAACGTCTCCTTTTAAAATCGTTAACTGCACTCCCAACATATAAATGTTTGCCCACAAGCATTCAAACATCAGTGTCAACCATTTTTGTACAGCCCATAAATGCAAGTCCAGTAATACCCCTCTTTATATAACTTTAGGATTACTGCTTACCCTCTCCCTCATGGGGATACTGTCAGCCAATTCTGAAATAACACAGTCTCTCCAGAAAAAAATGAATGAACATACCTCACTGCTTATAGCATGAAAAACGTTCCTCACACTGAAGTTTCTTAAGTACTCCTCAGCCATTCTGTGGGAACTGCTCTGGATCTCAGTAACAACTGCTAAGATCATCAGCCTCCAGGCAGAAGTCTTCATCCATCTGCTGCCTGAGGGAAAATAGTACACACCGGTACCATTTAAAATAAAAACCTCTTGCTTGAAGAAAATAAAAACTAACATTTTATCACCTCTTTCACTTTACCCTTCCTATTACTTAGAGTAGGCAAAGAGAATGACTGGGGGTGGAGTCAAGGGAGGAGCTATATAGACAGCTCTGCTGTGGTGCTCTTTGCCACTTCCTGTTAGCAGGAGGATAATATCCCACAAGTAATGGATGAATCCGTGGACTCGTCGTATCTTATAGAAGAAAACATATCACCTCTATACCTTCAAGGGCGCGATCCGATATAGGTCGTAGTTTTCGGCGCAAGCGAGGGAACCCGCACCGCCCATAATTTCACCTCGCAACTCGACCTATCCAATATACTGCGCTGTCAGATGCTAAACTGGCGTAAGTAGGAAAAACCGGCGATCAACTAAAATGTGCACAAATACACATTTTAGTCGTTACAAGTACTTACGCCAGTATTTTGTTCACTTAAGTCTCAATAAAGTGTAGTTATATGCAAAATAGGCAACGAATCGTAAAAAACAACGGCCAGTTCTAAAAGATGCGACACATAATTACGCCATTCAAAATTCATACATAAACCCATGCGCAGCGGCCATTTTCTTTAGTGTGTTTGGTTGGTTCTTGGAGCTACAGCACACTACAGTGAGTAGAGATTAGTGGTTAAGAGTAGTGAGAGAGGAGCATTTCATTAAGTTAGTTAGGTCGGATTGTTGGATTGTTAAGCCTGTACATTTACTTACACTTTTTTTAACATATTGCACACATTTTGCATGCACACATATAAAAAATACACAACACTTTTTTTTTTCTAACACCTCACACATTTTATTTATCTTTTACAGTGTGATAGGCTGAGTGTTTGGTTGAGATTGTGTGTGATTGAAGTGGGAGTGAGTGTGTGTGTGTGTGTGTGTGTAGTTTGAGGATGACAGGGAGAGATAGGGCGGGGGGAGGAGGGAAGGGGAGTTGCAGGGAGAGGATTATGGACAGGAGGAGCAGCAGGGTCCCCGTCAGGGAGTGAGTGGAGTGGGGAGAGGGAGACTTAGAAGGGAGGATGGGAGTGGGGTTGCCCCAAGGCCAGGCACACTCAGAAGAGGGACAGAGGGTGCACATGGGGATAGAAGGGGGGAGGAGGGAGAGGATAGGGAGGAACCCACACCAGGGACATCCCAGGGAGGGAGCCAGGCGGCCCAGGACGAGGAGCGCATGAGGTGCCCCAACTTCTCTTTTGCCGAAAACCTTGCGCTAGTCTAGGCCGTCATGGAGAACCACACTGCCCTCTTTGGCCAAGAGAAGGGCAAAGGAGTTGCCCGAAGGCGTAACGATGCATGGCTGAGGGTCGAGGAGGCAGTCAACAGCGTGGCCCAGCAGAGGAGGAATGTGGACGGGCTCAAGAAAAGGTGGAATGACTGCAAGAGGCGGGTCAAGGAGAAAATGGCCCAAGAAGCCATGCACCAGAGGGGAAAATGCGGTGGTCCTCCCCAGGAGGCGGAATATAATGAGTGGCAGGAGATCATTCGCAGGTCCCTGAGCGTCACAGAAGTCCGTGGACTTCCAGGGGCTCGTGACTCAGTGACTGCAACATCAGCACAGCATGCTGGTGAGTAACATCCCACACACCAGTATTATATGTATTTGAGATATAACATCCTTTAATGTCACACATTCATGTACACAATGCGGAGCATGGTATTTGGCCTACTAACAAAAACATCTACAATTAGATTTCACATTAAAGGGACATTAAACCAAAGTTTTTTATGTCATTATTCAGATAGATAATACAGTTTTAAACAACAGCCCAATTTACTTCTATTATCTAATTTGATTCATTATTTTTTTATTCTTTATTAAATATCAATGCACATGGGTGAGCCAATCACATGAGGCATTGATGTGCAGCCACCAATCAGCAGCTTCTGAGCCTATCTAGATATGCTTTTCAGCTAAGAATATCAAGAGAATGAAGAAAATTAGGTAATGGAAGTAAATTACAAAGTTGTTTAAAATTGCATGCTCTAGCTGAATCATGAAAGAATCAAAATGGGTTTAATGTCCATTTAATGCTACTTAACACATTGAAATTCATGATATGAGGTGGAATAGTTAAATACTAACATGTCTCGGAGTAACACAGGCCACAAGCCACATGTAGAGTTTTCAGTAAATGGACACTATAGCCATCACAATACTTTTAGCTCCAGAAAGCACGTTATGTGCGTACATCAGGCTAAAGGAAATTGTGTGACCATAGTGTCACTTAAAGAACACATTTTCTCCATCACTGACATGTACACAGAACTATTGTATGAAACACATACATGTATACTTTGCATATTAAAATCCCTCATATCATAAATCACAATGTGCACATGCATGTCATAGAGTTTGACATGAGAATGAGTATAGGCCCTAGCATGTATCAATGTACATTGTATGCCCACATGGATATATATATGATTGTACTAATAACTCATCATTTGACTCCTCCACAGAACCTCCTGTCACCAGGGTGCAAACGGTCATGCATCCACCGCAACCACCAGGCCAGAGAATGGCTCCACCACAACCACCAGGCCAGAGAATCCCTCAACAGTATGCTCCCAGGCATGAGGTGGGTTGGATTGCCTCTGTTGAGGACCCATACATCATGCCACCAAGATTTGAAGAGGAGCCCTGGTCGGAGGACTATTCTTTTGGTTATGAGGGGCAGCCAAGGCATCCCCAAAGGGTAGATGTCTTTACCCCCCCTCCCCTCCCAATATCACGCCAGGACATACAAACTGGTCAGGCTGAGTGGTCGCACACCAAACAATGGGACTACCAGTCCACCCGGAGAGCTCCACCATCCGCTTCCCTTGAAAGAGCTCCAGCATATGAAGAGGAGCATATAGCTGTGGTAGTTCCTCCTGAGGCACCAGCTTTTGTAGTTCCACCTGAGGCACCAGCTGGGGTTGTTCATCCTCAGGCACCAGCTGGGGTTATTCATCCTGAGGCACCAGCCGTCATTGTTCATCCTGAGGCACCAGCTGTCAGTGTCCATCCTGAGGCACCAGCTGGGGTTGTTCATCCTGAGGCACCAGCTGTCATTGTTCATCCTGAGGCACCAGCTGTCATTGTTCCTCCTGAGTCACCAGTTGTCATTGTTCCTCCTGAGTCACCAGCTGGGGTTGTTCATCCTGAGGCACCAGCTGTCATTGTTCATCCTGAGGCACCAGCTGTCATTGTTTCAGATGAAACAGCAGCTAGAGGTGAACCTGCGCCTATAATCCCTGCTGGTGAACAGCCTTTAGCTCCTCTGACTTCTGCCCTGGGCGACAAATACATTGCCCTCCAGAGGAGGCAAACATCAACCTGCGAGAGGCTCACATCAACCTGCGAGAGAATGCAGAGAGACCAACGCAGGTTTTACAGGAGCCAACAGACTTTACTACAGCGTTCCATTGAGCTAGAACGGAACATGGCAGCATCTTTAAGTGGTATCGTCCAGAACCAATCTCAGATGCTGAGAGTTATTTCGGATATGCAGATGCAGACTGACAACAGATGGCGGGAACAAAACCAACTGTTGGGTGTGTTGGTAGAGCATTTCACACACCAGCAGGAAACTGCCTCCAGCCTCTCATCTGTGGCCAGCACTCCTGCAGAATCCTCTGAATCCACACAACCCAGGAGAGGCAGGAGAGCCACTCCAGGCACCTCAGCCCCCTCATCTAAGAAGCCTAAAAAAAAAATATTGTTATATTTCATCCTAAATCTTGTCCTCTGTTATTTACCATATAATTGTCATCCACATCCATGTGTGGGGTGTTTTAGTACACTAATATTTTTGAAAAATATAATAAGGCCTGTGTGGAAATGGCCCAGAAAAGGTAATATCATCATGTTTATGACATATTCATGTTCTCTAAACCACATCACATAGTTGTGTATGAAGGGTACATATAGTGATATTCACTTTTAAGATGTAAATCAAGGTTTCTCACATACAATAAAAATTGACCCATGTGCAGGGATAGGCACGAGCCAAGGCTGTGGCGGACATTTTCTAAGTTAAAGACTTTTAGTGAAGGACACCTTGCCTATCCCTGCACATGGGTATATATATCTAAATAATAATGTTTTTACAGAAGGTGTGAACATAAGGTATAAACATCCATTTTCATTCCTCGAAATGATAGTCAATAAATCATAGTGACCAAAACATGAATTGAACTAATGATATATTTTCAGTAATTAGGGTGGTTAAGGGAATGGGGGTGGGATGTAGTAGTTTCACTTACATGCAGTGGAAATCTGCAGTATGTAATTCGATGACCAGCTGCAGCAGGGGCAGCACCATCACCATGGACCTCAGCAGCAACTATAGAATCAGCATGTGTAGACAGAACAACAGGGGATTGTAGGGCTTCCAGCAAACCTTGTGCCCCATGATGACCCCTTGCACTTTTTAGACCTTCAGAGAGATACGTTGGTTTCTAAGTCAGTGCAAGGGCTGCGGCGCCTTCAATTTGTGGCGAGATGAGAATGGAGTAGATTTTCTGAAATATGCGCGCGTAAGTCCTTACGCCGTATATAGGATACCAAACCCGCACAAATTTTGGCGTCGCCGGCTTCTGCGGGCGACACTGTATATCGGATCGAGGCCCAAATTGTTACTTTTTTGTAAAACCTAAAAGGCTAAACAATTTACAAAAAGATACTATACAGTGAAATAAGACTTTTTAATTAAAATTGACCTTTATTTTAATGCAACAGGGTCAACAATTGAAATATGTGTATTTCAATGTTGGAACCTATTGTATTAAAATAAAAGCCAGTTTTAAAAATGTTCAATGTTATAAAAATTAACTGAATTTTTTTATTGTTGAATTAAAGATGCACCAAAATTAATTCCACCAGAACCTTACCTCAAAACTTGGGCACTTACCGGTACTTATAAATTAACTTGAATAGCAATTCTATAGTGAAGGTTTGCCATAATATCTAGAAGACTTTTCTGCTTTCATGTGCTACTATGAATGTACGTTGGAAGTCCTTTTGAATTTTGGATTGTGTGGTTTCTGCGGGATGGTTTGGAGCAGGGCTTAGTATCCAACTCTTTAAGGGGTGAGATGTCTGCATTTTCTGTGATCTTTAAAAGAAAACAGAATTTATGCTTACCTGATAAATTACTTTCTCCAACGGTGTGTCCGGTCCACGGCGTCATCCTTACTTGTGGGATATTCTCTTCCCCAACAGGAAATGGCAAAGAGCCCAGCAAAGCTGGTCATATGATCCCTCCTAGGCTCCGCCTACCCCAGTCATTCGACCGACGTACAGGAGGAAATATGCATAGGAGAAACCATATGATACCGTGGTGACTGTAGTTAGAGAAAATAATTCATCAGACCTGATTAAAAAAAAAAAAAAAAAAAAAACCAGGGCGGGCCGTGGACCGGACACACCGTTGGAGAAAGTAATTTATCAGGTAAGCATAAATTCTGTTTTCTCCAACATAGGTGTGTCCGGTCCACGGCGTCATCCTTACTTGTGGGAACCAATACCAAAGCTTTAGGACACGGATGAAGGGAGGGAGCAAATCAGGTCACCTAAATGGAAGGCACCACGGCTTGCAAAACCTTTCTCCCAAAAATAGCCTCTGAAGAAGCAAAAGTATCAAATTTGTAAAATTTGGCAAAAGTGTGCAGTGAAGACCAAGTCGCTGCCTTACATATCTGGTCAACAGAAGCCTCGTTCTTGAAGGCCCATGTGGAAGCCACAGCCCTAGTGGAGTGAGCTGTGATTCTTTCAGGAGGCTGCCGTCCGGCAGTCTCATAAGCCAAACGGATAATGCTTTTAAGCCAAAAGGAAAGAGAGGTAGAAGTTGCTTTTTGACCTCTCCTTTTACCAGAATAAACAACAAACAAAGAAGAAGTTTTTCTGAAATCTTTAGTGGCCTGTAAATAGAATTTTAGAGCTCCTTCTTTGAAACTGGATTCGGGCACAAAGAAGGTACAACTATCTCCTGGTTAATATTCTTGTTGGAAACAACTTTCGGAAGAAAACCAGGCTTAGTACGCAAAACCACCTTATCTGCATGGAACACCAGATAGGGCGGAGAACACTGCAGAGCAGATAACTCTGAAACTCTTCTAGCAGAAGAAATTGCAACCAAAAACAAAACTTTCCAAGATAATAACTTAATATCTACGGAATGTAAGGGTTCAAACGGAACTCCTTGAAGAACTGAAAGAACTAGATTAAGACTCCAGGGAGGAGTCAAGGGTCTGTAAACAGGCTTGATTCTAACCAGAGCCTGAACAAACGCTTGAACGTCTGGCACAGCTGCCAGCCTTTTGTGAAGTAAAACAGATAAAGCAGAAATCTGTCCCTTCAGAGAACTTGCAGATAATCCCTTCTCCAAACCCTCTTGTAGAAAGGATAAAATCCTAGGAATTTTTATCTTGTTCCATGGGAATCCTTTAGATTCACACCAATAGATATATTTTTTCCATATCTTATGGTAAATTTGTCTAGTTACAGGCTTCCTAGCCTGAATCAGAGTATCTATTACAGAATCTGAAAACCCACGCTTTGATAAAATCAAGCGTTCAATCTCCAAGCAGTCAGTTGGAGAGAAACCAGATTCGGATGTTCGAATGGACCTTGAACAAGAAGGTCCTGTCTCAAAGGTAGCTTCCATGGTGGAGCCGATGACATATTCACCAGGTCTGCATACCAAGTCCTGCGTGGCCACGCAGGAGCTATCAAGATCACCGAAGCCCTCTCCTGGTTGATCCTGGCTACCAGCCTGGGAATGAGAGGAAACGGTGGGAAAACATAAGCTAGGTTGAAGGTCCAAGGTGCTACTAGTGCATCTACTAGAGTCGCCTTGGGATCCCTGGATCTGGACCCGTAACAAGGAACCTTGAAGTTCTGACGAGACGCCATCAGATCCATGTCTGGAATGCCCCATAATTGAGTTATTTGGGCAAAGATTTCCGGGTGGAGTTCCCACTCCCCCGGATGGAATGTCTGACGACTCAGAAAATCCGCTTCCCAATTTTCCACTCCTGGGATGTGGATTGCAGACAAGTGGCAGGAGTGATCCTCCGCCCATTGAATTATCTTGGTCACTTCCTTCATCGCCAGGGAACTCCTTGTTCCCCCCTGATGGTTGATATATGCAACTGTCGTCATGTTGTCTGATTGAAACCTTATGAATTTGGCCTCCGCTAGATGAGGCCAAGCTTTGAGAGCATTGAATATCGCTCTCAGTTCCAGAATGTTTATCGGGAGAAGAGATTCTTCCCGAGACCATAGACCCTGAGCTTTCAGGGGTTCCCAGACCGCGCCCTAGCCCACCAGACTGGCGTCGGTCGTGACAATGACCCACTCTGGTCTGCGGAAGCTCATTCCCTGTGACAGGTTGTCCAGGATTAGCCACCAACGGAGTGAATCTCTGGTCCTTTGATCTACTTGAATCGTCTGAGACAAGTCTGTATAATCCCCATTCCACTGTCTGAGCATGCACAGTTGTAATGGTCCATTGCTGCAACCATCAATCCTATTACTTCCATGCACTGCGCTATGGAAGGACGAAGAACAGAATGAAAAACTTGACAAGAGCTTAGAAGTTTTGATTTTCTGACCTCTGTCAGAAAAATCCTCATTTCTAAGGAGTCTATTATTGTTCCCAAGAAGGGAACTCTTGTTGACGGGGAAAGAGAACTTTTTTCTATGTTTACTTTCCATCCGTGAGATCTGAGAAAGGCTAGGACGATGTCCGTATGAGCCTTTGCTTTTGACAGAGACGACGCTTGAATCAGGATGTCGTCCAAGTACGGTACTACTGCAATGCCCCTTGGTCTTAGAACCGCTAGAAGGGACCCTAGTACCTTTGTGAAAATTCTCGGAGCAGTGGCTAATCCGAATGGAAGTGCCACAAACTGGTAATGCTTGTCCAGAAAAGCGAACCTTAGGAACTGATGATGTTCCTTGTGGATAGGAATATGGAGGTACGCATCCTTTAAATCCACCGTGGTCATAAATTGACCTTCCTGGATGGTAGGAAGGATCGTTCGAATGGTTTCCATTTTGAACGATGGAACCCTGAGAAATTTGTTTAGGATCTTGAGATCTAGAATTGGTCTGAATGTTCCCTCTTTTTTGGGAACTATGAACAGGTTGGAGTAAAACCCCATCCCTTGTTCTCTTATTGGAACTGGATGAATTACTCCCATCCTTAACAGGTCTTCTACGCAATGTAAGAATGCCTGTCTTTTTATTTGGTTTGAAGATAATTGAGACATGTGGAACCTTCCCCTTGGGGGTAGTTCCTTGAATTCCAGGAGATAACCTTGAGAAACTATTTCTAGTGCCCAAGGATCCTGAACATCTCTTGCCCAGGCCTGAACAAAGAGAGAAAGTCTGCCCCCCACCAGATCCGGTCCCGGATCGGGGGCCATCCCTTCATGCTGTTTTGGTAGCAGTGGCAGGCTTCTTGGCCTGCTTACCCTTGTTCCAGCCTTGCATCGGTCTCCAGGCTGGTTTGGGTTGAGAAGTATTACCCTCTTGCTTAGAGGATGTAGAAGTAGAGGCTGGTCCGTTTCTGCGAAAGGGACGAAAATTAGGCTTATTTCTAGCCTTAAAAGACCTATCCTGAGGAAGGGCGTGGCCCTTTCCTCCGGTGATGTCTGAAATAATCTCTTTCAAATCAGGACCAAACAGTGTTTTGCCCTTGAAAGGGATGTTAAGCAATTTTGTCTTGGAAGACACATCCGCTGACCAAGACTTTAGCCAGAGCGCTCTGCGCGCCACGATAGCAAACCCTGAATTTTTCGCCGCTAATCTCGCTAATTGCAAAGCGGCATCTAGAATAAAAGAGTTAGCCAATTTAAGTGCATGAACTCTGTCCATAACCTCCTCATACGAAGATTCTTTATTGAGCGACTTTTCTAGTTCTTCGAACCAGAAACACGCTGCCGTAGTGACAGGAACAATGCATGAAATTGGTTGAAGAAGGTAACCTTGCTGAACAAACATTCTTTTAAGCAAACCCTCTAATTTTTTATCCATAGGATCTTTAAAAGCACAACTATCTTCTATGGGAATAGTAGTGCGTTTGTTTAGAGTAGAGACCGCCCCCTCGACCTTAGGGACTGTCTGCCATAAGTCCTTTCTGGGGTCGACTATAGGAAATAATTTCTTAAATATAGGGGGAGGCACAAAAGGTATGCCGGGCCTTTCCCATTCCTTGTTTACTATGTCCGCCACCCGCTTGGGTATAGGAAAAACATCGGGGGGCACCGGAACCTCTAGGAACTTGTCCATCTTACATAATTTCTCTGGAATGACCAAATTGTCACAATCATCCAGAGTAGATAATACCTCCTTAAGCAGTGCGCGGAGATGTTCTAATTTAAATTTAAATGTTACAACATCAGGTTCAGCTTGTTGAGAAATTTTTCCTGAATCTGAAATTTCTCCCTCAGACAAAACCTCCCTCCTGGCCCCTTCAGATTGGTGTGAGGGTATGTCAGAAGCGTTATCATCAGCGTCCTCTTGCTCTTCAGTGTTTAAAACAGAGCAATCGCGCTTTCTTTGATAAGTAGGCATTTTAGATAAAATATTTGCAATAGAATTATCCATAACAGCCGTTAATTGTTGCATAGTAATAAGTATTGGCGCACTAGATGTACTAGGGGCCTCTTGTGTGGGCAAAACTGGTGTAGACACAGAAGGGGGTGATGCAGTACCATGCTTACTCCCCTCATCTGAAGAATCATCTTGGGCACTATTATTATCTGTGGCATCATTGTCCCTACTTTGTTTGGACACCATGTCACAATTATCACATATATTTAAATGGGGAGACACATTGGCTTTCATACATATAGAACATCGTTTATCTGATGGTTCAGACATGTTAAACAGGCTTAAACTTGTCAACAAAGCACAAAAAACGTTTTAAAATAAAACCGTTACTGTCACTTTAAATTTTAAACAGAACACACTTTATTACTGAATATGCGAAAAAGTATGAAGCAATTGTTCAAAATTCACCAAAATTTCACCACAGTGTCTTAAAGCCTTAAAAGTATTGCACACCAAATTTGAAAGCTTTAACCCTTAAAATAACGGAACCGGAGCCGTTTTTACATTTAACCCCTATACAGTCCCAGGAATCTGCTTTGCTGAGACCCAACCAAGCCCAGAGGGGAATACGATACCAAATGACGCCTTCTATAAGCTTTTTCAGTGGATCTTAGCTCCTCACACATGCATCTGCATGACTTGCCTTCCAAAAACAACTGCGCATTAGTGGCGCGAAAATGAGGCTCTGCCTATGACTAGAGAAGGCCCCCATCTGAAAAAGGTGTCCATACAGTGCCTGCCGTTTTTTTAACAACAATCCCCAAGATTATAATAACTATAAAGCGCTATAATCTGTCAAATATGCTTAGCAAGTAATCGTTTTAGCCCAGAAAAATGTCTACCAGTTTTTTAAGCCCTTATAAAGCCTTTATTCTTTTACTTAATCTAAGAAAATGGCTTACCGGTCCCCATAGGGAAAATGACAGCCTTCCAGCATTACCAAGTCGTGTTAGAAATGTGGCCATCATACCTCAGGCAGAAAAGTCTGCCAACTGCTTCCCCCAACTGAAGTTACTTCATCTCAACAGTCCTGTGTGGAAACAGCAATCGATTTTAGTAACGTTTGCTAAAATCATCTTCCTCTCACAAACAGAAATCTTCTTCTCTTTTCTGTTTCAGAGTAAATAGTACATACCAGCACTATTTTAAAATAACAAACACTTGATTGAAGAATAAAAACTACATTTAAACACCAAAAAACTCTTAGCCATCTCCGTGGAGATGTTGCCTGTGCAACGGCAAAGAGAATGACTGGGGTAGGCGGAGCCTAGGAGGGATCATATGACCAGCTTTGCTGGGCTCTTTGCCATTTCCTGTTGGGGAAGAGAATATCCCACAAGTAAGGATGACGCCGTGGACCGGACACACCTATGTTGGAGAAATATTTCCTGATATTCAGACTTTTGGCCAGGCCCTGATCTGTATCAAATCTGTTAGATGGATCTAATAAGAACACTTTTTATATAATAAATCCTAATGCATTATGTTGTCCTCCCAGTATTATTTTGTGTATCTGTGCATTTGAAAATGTAAATAGTGTTTGTATAGTTGTGTTTTTTTCCTTTTTGCAACTAAATTTCCATTGTTTTTATGTCTGATGCCATAGGATGAAACACAAATATGTCATGCCTCTAAGTTTTTATATACAGTTTAAACAATTCCTAATGGAGTAATAGTGAAATTAATTAAATTTTTATATCTTACCATTATTATTAAGAAGTTAATTTACATTGGAATATATTTCTCTGGTTTTCATTCATTCTAAATCAATATTATCCATTAGTTTAAAAAATACATAAATAACAATAAAAAATATAAGGCATGTGCATTCGGATCCTTCCTTAGGATCTTAATGTGGAAGAAGGTGGCCGCTCATGGTATTCGATCCTTTCTATATGAATTCAAATAAGCAGGTACTCTCTGCATTTTTCAAGTAAAAATAGACTTTATTAGTGCAGATGTGACCATTTCAGGGATATCACCCATTCCTCAGACAAAACTGTATTGATACAACTGTTTAATATAAAGTACAGTATCTCACAAAAGTGAGTACACCCCTCATATTTTTGTTAATATTTTATTATATCTTTTTATGTGACAACACTGAAGAAATGACACTGTGCTACAATATAAAGTAGTGAGTGTACAGCCTGTATAACAGTGTAAATTTGCTGTCCCCTTAAAATAACTCAAACACACAGCCATTAAAGGATTACTTTCTGTTATAATTTTTAAGCTAAACAACTAACATATTAAAGTTAATAAACATTAATTAAAACCTACTGACCTATATTTTCTCCAAAACGAAGTTTCATAACGTTCTAAAAGTTATATCTTTTATTCGCAGATGATGTCACGTTATCCTGCCCACTATTTTCAGCACTGAGTGTTCAAAATACTTAAACCAATAACTTTGTGTTTAAAGCGCCATTTTGAAACCTAGGTATTGTAAACGGATTGGTACAGAGCAAAGGATACCCACGGAGTGGGTTTGGAAAACAATTACATTTGCAGAAAAGATTTCTGATATACGGTAGAGATATGTTAATGAAATGCTATTGATAAAAAGCGTATTTGGGGTAGTTAGTAACAGGCATAGAAAATATTTACTTACAGTGGCCCTTTAATGTCTAAAACGTTGACAACAAAAGTGAGTACACCCCTAAGTGGAAATGTCCAAATTGGGCCCAAAGTGTCAATATTTTGTGTGGCAACCATTATTTTCCAGCACTGCCTTAACTCTCTTGGGCATGGAGTTCACCAGAGCTTCATAGGTTGCCACTGGAGTCCTCTTCCACTCCTCCATGACGACATCACAGAGCTGGTGAATGTTAGAAACCTTGCGGTCCGGGGGGGCGGAGCCAACTAACATGGAAGCAGGACGCACACTTCAAGAGCTCCCAACATAAGTTACAATTTTATAGGTTTTCATGAACACTTTATCTCCCTTTATTCTCAACCTGGACACTCTAAGGATGAGCACTCATTTTGCTGCTGAGGAAGCTAAACAGATGTGTTAGATGATACCAGAGAACCCCAGTTTCTAACCTTGCCTGATACGCCATTTGTGCTAAACTATGGAGGCCCTTCTTTTTAGGCAGCTGCAGGAGCTGCTTGATCACCATCATGATGCCCTCTTGCTCGCAATGACTGAGGCTTTCAAGCCTCTAACTGCTCATGCCACTGTTTCACCTGGTGTGATTGCCTGCGGAGAGAAGTATTTAGAGTTTGCAGATAACCCGCGAAAGCCGCCATCTTGCTCTCCAGTAGCGGAATATGCCTCACCACATTCTAACATAGTGGATACAGCAGAGCAGGGGGCTGCTAAAGACAGGGTCCCCAATGTGAGGCGGTATGGCTCAATATTGAGGGCGCGCAACTGGGGAGGCTTGCCGCTCATAACTTACGCTCCAAAAAACACTTTATGTGAACTTGGTAACAAACACAGCGGCAGTGAGGGCCTTTTCCCTACCACATACTGGGACCCGTTCTCCTGGCTAGCGTCGAGTGCAGATGAGAAGCGCTCAAGCTTACAAAGTTTTACCTCCCTATCCGGACGCGGGCGGCGGTGGAGCGGTTCCAGGCTTGGATGTCTATGGCCTCTAAACAGGTGCGCACTTCCACCCGTCCAGTGTTTCCACTGCCGATATCTTAGCCACGGCGCACATACATGGGACCCTGGAGGACACGTGTCCCAGATAACCAGAGGCATTAGATAGGAGGTCAGTTTTAAGGGTTACCAAGTCCATTGCATTCACTGGAGACAGCAACTTATAATAAAACTCTGACTCCTTCAAGACGCTCTGCTTTGTATTTTGGGATTTACGGCTAGAACAGCTGTCTGATGAGGAGACTTTCCACTCTAGTTGAACGAGAACAAGTTTTACAGTTTGCTGTTGATGTGCATATTTGATTTCCGTTCATGTTATATTGTCGTTTGCTGTTTGAAAAAGGGATCTTTATTTCTAGCTAACCTATCTGCTGTATTAAGCGCTGGGGATGTCTGAGAGTTACGGGGTCTTGTTTCAATATTTATGTGGTTTATTGTGTTTCTTTGTTAATTTAATGGGACTTAACCGTCCTACCTATATTGTGAAGCCTACTACGCTAGCCTTTTACTGCAAGTTTTATTTGCTAATAATACCTTTTTAAAGTTGATGCTTGCAGCCACGTACTAACTTATTACAATATAATATTGACAGCTTTATGACCTGAGTCCCACACAAAGCTCTTCCCACATGTGTTTGTTGCCTGGAGTCTAGGTGTAGCTTCTAACCATGGGGTGGTGCCGCCAGCGGCCGAGGCGGTATACTCCCCATGGTCTATATATCCATATATAACTCCAGGGAAATGTTTTAGATATAGCCTTACATAGTAATATAAATCAGCCTGTATAAGTACTGGTTTCTAACTCTATATCCCATGTTGCAGTTCTAGACTTGTTTTAATTGCTATATTTTCTATTGCCAAGTAGTCATGGTAATTATGTGAGCTCTACATATTAACCATATCAATGTTTAATAGGTTTGCAACTGACACGCTTCTGTGATTCTGGCTTCTTACATGTTCCGCCTGGCTAGTACCTGCTGGGGTTCCCTACTCATGTGGTCAAACCTGGTGTGTTTAGTCAGGCTCTAGCTATCCCCCTCTAATGCAGGCAGTTTCCACTATCTTACTTTGACACATAGTTGTAATGCAGACCATCCCAGTCTGTTTTAAGTGTCTTCACCACTGTGTTATAATAGTTCCACTGCCATGGTTATGCAATTTAGTTCCCATGGAGTATCACTCCAAATAATTTTTCAATTTATTTACTGAGTCACTTTACGGTGCTCTCAAGTGAGGCCCTCCTAACCTTCACCGCCCTATCTAGTCTAGCTTCCTCCACTAAGTCTACTCTAAGCCTTAGCATACATATATGCATCCTGCTGACGTGGATATTGATGCACTACAACGGGTGGTTTACTTTGGAGATTAACATAGTGTTCCCTATGCAGGCAGGTCCTGCATTATAACTGTTGCCTCTTATGCCTTCCTTTTGCATTGCATGTCAGATTAGCTCCATACCTCAAGCAAATTTTGTGGACACACAACCTTTGGCTCCCCTAATTTAGGTATTCCCTCAACCTAGCATAAAATTAGTATCTTAATGACCAGTACCGCAAACTTCTTCTACTTTCCTATTTGTATATCTAGAATATTTCATGCTGGCTCCCCAAACATCTGGCTAACATTTACCCTCTTTTCATATTTAAAATATCTGCGCTTAACCATTCGTCATTTGCTCCCTAGTTATTTTTCCAAACTGTTTTATAGCTTAACGCCCGCTACACATTTCCATAAACCCAGTACCTGTTTACTAATGTTGATTATTTATGAACACCGGATGTGGGCAGTAACCTTGGTATACATCCAGCAGAACATATGTTTTTGTGCAGAGGTGCATAGCTGAGCAACCCTGTAACACTGAAGCCAGTTTATTTAGTATACTAAGCACCTGTCATCTACTATATATGTTAACCTGCCCTCCTCTTCAACTACAACTCACCTCTAAGTCCTCCAGATACTCACTTCATCTATACTACTTTTATTACCACCTCCCCCCCCCCCACCCCACCATAATGAACCTCCTGTTTCAGGAGTACTAACTACGTGGCTTGTCTTGTCTATGCCACATCTCATCTTTGAATTTTACCATAATGCTGACTTTATTTTTCCTACCTTGTCATGTGAAATTGATTAGCCTCACTTACAAATCGAGTTATAAGTTTTCAAGTTCAATATTTTCAATTCAATTACACTACTTATATATAGTGAAACTTATCCTGTTATATTATAAAAAATATAGAAGGCACATGAAGGCTATTCTTTATTTCCACATTGTGCAATGTATTCCACAACTATTGTCTGCACTTACCTAACTTTAAAATTTTGAATACTTTTCATTTGCAGGTATGTACATTCTTAACTTCCCTACAGATCTAGACTATGTACAATTTTGCATTCCTATATATTTTTATGTTTATGCAACTCTGTGATAACATTCTTGTAACCTTAATGCCTTTCTTTGTGTCTTCAATAAAAAGAATTTATAAAAAAAAAAAAAAAAAAAAAAAAAGAAACCTTGCGCTCCCCCACCTTCCATTTGAGGATGCCCCACAGATGCTCAATAGGGTTTAGGTCTGGAGACATGATTGGCCAGTCCATCAGGTTTACCCTTAGCCTCTTTAGCAAGGCAGTGGTCGTCCTAGAGGTGTGTTGGAGTCGTTATGTTGGAATACTGACCTGCGGCCCAGGCTCCGAAGGGAGGGGGATTATGCTCTGCTTCAGTATGTCACAGTACATGTTGGCATTCATGGGTCCCTCAATGAACTGTAGTTCCACAGTGCCAGCAGCACTCATGCAGGCCCAGATCATGACACTCCCACCACCATGCTTGACTGTAGGCAAGACACACTTGTCTTTGTACTTCTCACCTGGTTGCCGCCACACACGCTTGACACCATCTGAACCAAATAAGTTTATCTTGGTCTCATCGGACCACAGGACATGGTTCTAGTAATCCATGTCCTTAGTCTGCTTGTCTTCAGCAAACTGTTTACAGGCTCTCTTGTGCATCATCTTTAGAAGAGGCTTCCTTCTGGGACGACAGCCATGCAGACCAATTTGATGCAGTGAGCGGCGTATGGTCTGAGCACTGAGAGGCTGACCCCCCACCCCTTCAACCTCTGCAGCAGTGCTGGCAGCACTCATACGTCTATTTCCCAAAGAGAACCTCTGGATATGACGCTGAGCATGTGCACGCAACTTCTTTGGTTAACCATGGCGAGGCCTGTTCTGAGTGGAACCTGTCCTGTGAAACCGCTGTATGGTCTTGCCCACCGTGCTGCAGCTCAGTTTTAGGGTCTTGGCAATCTTCTTATAGAGCTGTGCTGCAGCTAAGTTTTAGGGTCTAGGCCATCTTTATGTAGAGCAACAATTCTTTTTTTCAAATTCGCAAAGAGTTCTTTGCCATGAGGTTCCATGTTGAATTTCTAGTGACCAGTGTGAGAGAGTGTGAGCGATAACACCAAATTTAACGCACCTGCTCCCCATTCACACCTGAAACCTTATAACACTAACGAGTCACATGACACCAGGGAGAGAAAATTGCTATTTGGGCCAAATTTAGACATTTCCACTTAGGGGTGTACTCACTTTTGTTGCCAACGGTTTAGACATTAATGGCTGTGTGTTGAGTTATTTTGAGGGGACAGCAAATTTACACTGTTATACAGGCTCTACAATCACTACTTTACATTGTAGCAAAGTGTCATTTCTTCAGTGTTGTCACATAAAAATATATAATAAAATATTTACAAAAATGTGAGGGGTGTACTCACTTTTGTGAGAAACTGTATATGCCTCTCCCACATGAAAAACTGCCATAGGGGTTGTCTTGGTGTAATGGTTATGAATGATGACATATGATTCATATAACAGATAAGCAACATCCATGCTTATAGTGACTTAAATGTGCCTTTTAGGGCTAGATTACAAATAGAGCACAAATTAGCACTCCAGCTCAACCGATAACATTGCTAGACAGAGGCTTTTTGCGCGTCTGGATGCACTTGTATTATGAATTGAAAGTAAAAAGTGTGCAAACAAAATCCTGTCCTGCGCAAAAAGTGGAACTTAAAATATCACAAACACATTAACGTATTCTCCCATAGACTTCAATGGAGTTTGGAAACTGAAAAACTTTAAACTCATACCCGTATGCTAACCCAATCGTGCTTATTCAAGGGTGATCAATCTGACATAAAATATGAATATTTCACATTCCAATGTTCTTCACATTGAAGAATATGTTCTATTTTATTCTTAAACAAATATTTATCTATATATATATATAAAAAATTTGGTAAAATGCATACCTATAAATACACACATATATATATATATATATATATATATATATATATATATATATATATATATAAGAATATCAATAACATAATTTATGCTTACCTGATAAATTTATTTCTCTTGTAGTGTATCCAGTCCACGGATCATCCATTACTTGTGGGATATTCTCCTTCCCAACAGGAAGTTGCAAGAGGATCACCCACAGCAAAGCTGCTATATAGCTCCTCCCCTCACTGCCATATCCAGTCATTCGACCGAAACAAGCCGAGAAAGGAGAAACCATAGGGTGCAGTGGTGACTGTAGTTTAATTAAAATTTAGACCTGCCTGAAAAGGACAGGGCGGGCCGTGGACTGGATACACTACAAGAGAAATAAATTTATCAGGTAAGCATAAATTATGTTTTCTCTTGTTAAGTGTATCCAGTCCACGGATCATCCATTACTTGTGGGATACCAATACCAAAGCTAAAGTACACGGATGATGGGAGGGACAAGGCAGGAACTTAAACGGAAGGAACCACTGCCTGTAGAACCTTTCTCCCAAAAACAGCCTCCGAAGAAGCAAAAGTATCAAATTTGTAAAATTTGGAAAAAGTATGAAGGGAAGCCACAGCTCTAGTAGAATGAGCTGTAATCCTTTCAGGAGGCTGCTGTCCAGCAGTCTCATAGGCTAAACGGATTATACTCCGAAGCCAAAAAGAAAGAGAGGTTGCCGAGGCCTTCTGACCTCTCCTCTGTCCAGAGTAAACAACAAACAGATTAGATGTTTGGCGAAAATCTTTAGTAGCCTGTAAGTAAAACTTCAAGGCACGGACTACATCTAGATTATGCAAAAGACGTTCCTTCTTTGAAGAAGGATTAGGACATAATGATGGAACAACAATCTCTTGATTGATATTCTTGTTAGAAACCTCCTTAGGTAAAAACCCAGGTTTTGTACGCAGAACAACTTTATCTGAATGAAAGATCAGATAAGGAGAATCACAATGTAAGGCAGATAACTCCGAGACTCTTCGAGCCGAGGAAATAGCCATCAGAAAAATAACTTTCCATGAAAGAAGTTTGATATCAATAGAATGAAGGGGTTCAAACGGAACCCCTTGAAGAACTTTAAGAACCAAGTTTAAGCTCCATGGAGGAGCAACAGGTTTAAACACAGGCTTAATTCTAACTAAAGCCTGACAAAATGCCTGAACGTCTGGAACTTCTGCCAGACGCTTGTGTAAAAGAATAGACAGAGCAGAAATCTGTCCCTTTAAAGAACTAGCTGATAATCCTTTGTCCAAACCCTCTTGGAGGAAGGACAATATCCTAGGAATCCTAACCCTAATCCATGAGTAATTCTTGGATTCACACCAATGAAGATATTTACGCCATATCTTGTGGTAAATTTTCCTGGTGACAGGCTTTCGTGCCTGTATTAAGGTATCAATTACTGACTCAGAGAAGCCACGCTTTGATAGGATCAAGCGTTGAATCTCCATGCAGTCAGTCTCAGAGAAAGTAGATTCGGATGATTGAAAGGACCTTGTATTAGAAGGTCTTGTCTCAGAGGCAGAGTCCATGGTGGAAAGGATGACATGTCCACTAGGTCTGAATACCAGGTCCTGCGTGGCCACGCAGGCGCTATCAATATCACCGATGCTCTTTCCTGTTTGATTTTGGCAATCAGACGAGGGAGCAGAGGAAATGGTGGAAACACATAAGCCAGGTTGAAGAACCAAGGCGCTGCTAGAGCATCTATCAGTGCCGCTTCTGGGTCCCTAGACCTGGATCCGTAACAAGGAAGCTTGGCGTTCTGGCGAGACGCCATGAGATCCAATTCTGGTTTGCCCCAACGGAGAACCAATTGAGCAAACACCTCCGGACGTAGTTCCCATTCCCCCGGATGAAAAGTCTGACGACTTAGAAAATCCGCCTCCCAGTTCTCTACACATGGGATATGGATCGCTGACAGGTGGCAAGAGTGAGACTCTGCCCAGCGAATTATCTTGGAGACTTCTGACATCGCTAGGGAACTCCTGGTTCCCCCTTGATGGTTGATGTAAGCCACAGTCGTGATGTTGTCCGACTGAAATCTGATGAACCTCAGTGTTGCTAGCTGAGGCCAAGCCAGAAGAGCATTGAACATTGCTCTTAACTCCAGAATATTTATTGGGAGGAGTTTCTCCTCCTGAGTCCATGAACCCTGATCCTTCAGGGAGTACCAGACTGCACCCCAACCTAGAAGGCTGGCATCTGTTGTTACAATTGTCCAATCTGGTCTGCGAAAGGTCATACCCTTGGACAGATGGGCCCGAGATAACCACCAGAGAAGAGAATCTCTGGTTTCCTGATCCAGATTTAGTAGAGGGGACAAATCTGTGTAATCCCCATTCCACTGACTGAGCATGCATAATTGCAGCGGTCTGAGATGCAGGCGCGCAAATGGCACTATGTCCATCGCCACTACCATTAAGCCGATTACTTCCATGCACTGAGCCACCGTGGGGCACAGAATGGAGTGAAGAACATGGCAAGCATTTAGAAGTTTTGATAACCTGGACTCCGTCAGGTAAATTTTCATTTCTACAGAATCTATTAGAGTCCCTAGGAAGGAAACCCTCGTGAGAGGAGATAGAGAACTCTTTTCTTCGTTCACTTTCCACCCATGCGACCTCAGGAATGCCAGAACTATCTCTGTATGAGATTTGGCAATTTGAAAGCTTGACGCCTGTATCAGGATATCGTCTAGGTAAGGAGCCACCGCTATGCCTCGCGGTCTTAGGACCGCCAGAAGTGAGCCCAGAACCTTTGTAAAAATTCTTGGGGCTGTAGCCAACCCGAATGGAAGAGCTACAAATTGGTAATGCCTGTCTAGAAAGGCAAACCTCAGGAACTGATGATGATTCTTGTGAATCGGAATGTGAAGGTAGGCATCCTTTAAGTCCACTGTGGTCATGTACTGACCCTCTTGGATCATGGGTAAAATGGTTCGAATAGTTTCCATCTTGAATGAAGGAACTCTGAGGAATTTGTTTAGGATCTTTAAATCCAAAATTGGTCTGAAGGTTCCCTCTTTTTTGGGAACCACAAACAGATTTGAATATAACCCCTGTCCTTGTTCCGTCCGCGGAACTGGATGGATCACTCCCATTACAAGGAGATCTTGTACGCAGTTTAGGAATGCCTCTTTCTTTATCTGGTTTGCAGATAATCTTGAAAGGTGAAATCTCCCTTGTGGAGGAGAAGCTTTGAAGTCCAGAAGATATCCCTGAGATATGATCTCCAACGCCCAGTGATCCTGAACATCTCTTGCCCACGCCTGGGCGAAGAGAGAGAGTCTGCCCCCTACTAGATCCGTTGTCGGCTAGGGGGCCGCTCCTTCATGCTGTCTTAGAGGCAGCAGCAGGCTTTCTG
Source organism: Bombina bombina (assembly GCF_027579735.1). Lineage (NCBI taxonomy): Eukaryota > Metazoa > Chordata > Amphibia > Anura > Bombinatoridae > Bombina > Bombina bombina. The sequence goes on from NC_069503.1 coordinate 758,831,953, forward strand.
GCCTGCTTGCCCTTGTTCCAGGACTGGTTAGGTTTCCAGGCCTGCTTGGATTGAGCAAAAGTTCCCTCTTGTTTTGAAGCAGAGGAAGTTGATGCTGCACCTGCCTTGAAATTTCGAAAGGCATGAAAATTAGACTGTTTGGCCTTTTGATTTGGCCCTGTCCTGAGGAAGGGTATGACCCTTACCTCCAGTAATGTCAGCAATAATTTCTTTCAAACCAGGCCCGAATAAGGTCTGCCCCTTGAAAGGAATGTTGAGTAATTTAGACTTTGAAGTCACATCAGCTGACCAGGATTTGAGCTATAGCGCCCTACGCGCCTGGATGGCGAATCCGGAATTCTTAGCAGTTAGTTTAGTCAAATGAACAATGGCATCAGAAACAAATGAGTTAGCTAGCTTAAGAGTTCTAAGCTTGACAACAATTTCAGTCAATGGAGCTGTATGGATGGCCTCTTCCAGGGCCTCAAACCAGAATGCCGCCGCAGCAGTGACAGGCGCAATGGATGCAAGGGGCTGTAAAATAAAACCTTGTTGAATAAACATTTTCTTAAGGTAACCCTCTAATTTTTTTATCCATTGGATCTGAAAAAGCACAACTGTCCTCAACTGGGATAGTGGTATGCTTTGCTAAAGTAGAAACTGCTCCCTCCACCTTAGGGACAGTCTGACATAAGTCCCGTGTAATGGCATCTATTGGAAACATTTTTCTAAATATAGGAGGTGGGGAAAAGGGCACACCGGGCCTATCCCACTCCTTACTAATAATTTCTGTAAGCCTTTTAGGTATTGGAAAAACATCAGTACTCACCGGCACTGCATAGTATTTATCCAGCCTACACAATTTCTCTGGCACTGCAATTGTGTCACAGTCATTCAGAGCAGCTAATACCTCCCCAAGCAATACACGGAGGTTCTCAAGCTTAAATTTAAAGACGACTTTGAAGCCTTTTGAGCCCTTCAGAGATGTCCTAGATCATGCAGGAAGAAGCTGAATGTCTCTGTCAGTATTTTTATCTGCACAGAAAAGCACTAAAATAGGCCCTTCCCACTCATATTGCAACAGTGGAAAGCCTCAGGAACTGTTTCTAGGCAAAAATCAAACCAGCCATGTGGAAAAAAACTAGGCCCCAATAAGTTTTGTCACCAAACATATATAAAAACGATTAAACATGCCAGCAAACGTTTTATATTACACTTTTATAAGAGTATGTATCTCTAGTAATAAGCCTGATACCAGTCGCTATCACTACATTTAAGGCTTTACTTACATTAATCCGGTATCAGCAGCATTTTCTAGCAAATTCCATCCCTAGAAAAATATTAACTGCACATACCTTATTGCAGGAAAACCTGCACGCCATTCCCTCTCTGAAGTTACCTCACTCCTCAGAATATGTGAGAACAGCAATGGATCTTAGTTACTTCTGCTAAGATCATAGAAATCACAGGCAGATTCTTCTTCTAATGCTGCCTGAGATGAAACAGTACACTCCGGTACCATTTAAAAATAACAAACTTTTGATTGAAGTTAAAAAACTAACTATAATACACCACTCTCCTCTTACTACGTCCATCTTTGTTGAGAGTTGCAAGAGAATGACTGGATATGGCAGTGAGGGGAGGAGCTATATAGCAGCTCTGCTGTGGGTGATCCTCTTGCAACTTCCTGTTGGGAAGGAGAATATCCCACAAGTAATGGATGATCCGTGGACTGGATACACTTAACAAGAGAAATACATTTTCTATGATGTGAAGCACATTGGACTGTTAATATTTACACTACATACACAGATTATTAAATATTAATAGTGAATAAAAAATATTTGTAGAATAGTGTTTCAGGGCATCATAGTTTCTACAGTAACATCAGAGTCAGGATGAGAATGAGACATCTCACAAAATGTAACAGAAAAAAATATACATAACATAAGGCAAAACATTCAATTTCCACAATGTAACAGTTTCAGTAGATAGAGAAACAAAGATAGGCTTTTTTTTTTAAACAAAAAAACATAAATTTACGTAAGAACTTACCTGATAAATTCATTTCTTTCATATTGGCAAGAGTCCATGAGCTAGTGACATATGGGATATACAATCCTACCAGGAGGGCAAAGTTTCCCAAACCTCAAAATGCCTATAAATACACCCCTCACCACACCCACAATTCAGTTTAACGAATAGCCAAGCAGTGGGGTGATAAAGAAAGGAGTAGAAAGCATCAACAAAGGAAATTTGGAAATAACTGTGCTTTATACAAAAAATCATAACCACCATAAAAAGGGTGGGCCTCATGGACTCTTGCCAATATGAAAGAAATGAATTTATCAGGTAAGTTCTTACATAAATTATGTTTTCTTTCATGTAATTGGCAAGAGTCCATGAGCTAGTGACATATGGGATATCAATACCCAAAATGTGGAGTCTTTCACTCAAGAGTCACTAGAGAGGGAGGGAATACAAATAAAAACAGCCATATTCCGCTGAAAAAAATTAATTCACAACCCAAAACAAAAATATGTTTATTTCATCTTGAAAGAAAAAAACTTAAATCAAAAGCAGAAGAATCAAACTGAAACAGCTGCCTGAAGAACTTTTCTACCAAAAACTGATTCCGAAGAAGAAAATACATAAAAACGGTAGAATTTAGAAAATGTATGCAAAGAGGATCAAGTCGCCGCTTTGCAAATCTGATCAACTGAAGCTTCATTCTTAAAAGCCCACGAAGTGGAAACTGATCTAGTAGAATGAGCTGTAATTCTCTGAGGCGGAGCCTGACCCGACTCCAAATAAGCTTGATGAATCAAAAGTTTCAACCAAGAAGCCAAGGAACTAACAGAAGCCTTCTGACCTTTCCTAGGACCAGAAAATAAAACAAATAGACTGGAAGTCTTCCTAAAATCTTTAGTAGCTTCCACATAATATTTCAAAGCTCTTACCACATCCAAAGAATGTAAGGATCTGTCCAAAGAATTCTTAGGATTAGGACATAAGGAAGGGACAACAATTTCTCTACTAATGTTGTTAGAATTCACAACCTTAGGTAAAAATTTAAAAGAAGTCCGCAAAACTGCCTTATCCTGATGAAAAATCAGAAAAGGAGACTCATAAGAAAGAGCAGATAGCTCAGAAACTCTTCTAGCAGAAGAGATAGCCAAAAGGAACAACACTTTCCAGGAAAGTAGTTTAATGTCCAAAGAATGCATAGGCTCAAATGGAGGAGCCTGTAACGCCTTCAGAACCAAATTAAGACTCCAAAGAGGAGAAATTGATTTAATGACAGGCTTAATATGAACTTATGCCTGTACAAAACAGTGAATATCAGGAAGTATAGCAATGTTTCTGTGAAATAAAACAGAAAGAGCTGAGATTTGTCCTTTCAAGGAACTTGCAGACAAACCCTTATCCAAACCATCCTGAAGGAACTGTAAAATTCTAGGAATTCTAAAAGAATGCCAGGAGAATTTATGAGAAGAACACCATGAAATGTAAGTCTTCCAAACTCTATAATAAATCTTTCTAGAGACAGAGTTAGGAGCTTGTAATATAGTATTAATCACTGAGTCAGATAAACCTCTATGGCTTAGAACTAAGCGTTCAATTTCCACACCTTCAAATTTAATGATTTGAGATTCTGATGGAAAAATGGACCTTGAGATAGTAGGTCCGGCCGTAACGGAAGTGGCCAAGGCGGGCAACTGGACATCCGCACCAGATCCGCATACCAAATCCTGTGTGGCCATGCTGGAGCCACCAGCAACACAAAAGACTGTTCCATGATGATTTTGGAGATCACTCTTGGAAGGAGAACTAGAGGCGGGAAGATGTAAGCAGGATGATAACACCAAGGTAGTGTCAGTGCATCCACTGCTTATGCCTGAACATCCCTGGACCTGGACAGGTATCTGGGAAGTTTCTTGTTTAGATGAGAGGCCATGAGATCTATCTCTGGAAGACCCCACCATCTGAACAATCTGAGAAAACACATCTGGATGGAGAGACCACTCCCCTGGATGTAAAGTCTGGCGGCTAAGATAATCCGCCTCCCAATTGTCTACACCTGGGATATGCACCGTAGAGATTAGACAGGAGCTGGATTCCGCCCAAGCAAGTATCCGAGATACTTCTTTCATAGCTTGGGGACTGTGAGTCCCACCCTGATGATTGACATAAGCCACAGTTGTGATATTGTCTGTCTGAAAACAAATTAATGGTTCTCTCTTTAGCAGAGGCCAAAACTGAAGAGCCCTGAGAATTGCACAGAGTTCTAAAATTTTTATTGGTAATCTCGCCTCTTGAGATTTCAAAACCCCTTGTGCTGTCAGAGATCCCCAAACAGCTCCCCAACCTGAATGACTCGCATCTGTTGAGATCACAGTCCAGGTTGGCCGAACAAAAAAAGAGGCCCCTTGAACCAAACAATGGTGATCTATCCACCATGTCAGAGAGTGTCGTATATTGGGATTCAAGGATATTAATTGTGATATATTTGTATAATCCCTGCACCATTGATTCAGCATGCAAAGCTGTAGAGGTCTCATGTGAAAACGAGCAAAGGGGATCGCGTCCAATGCTGCAGTCATGAGACCTAAAACTTCCATGCACATAGCCACTAAAGGGAATGACTGAGACTGAAGGTGCCGGCATGCTGCGACCAATTTTAAACGTCTCTTGTCTGTTAGATTCAGTGTCCATGACTCTGTTTCTATCTGGAAACCTAAAAAGGTGACCCTTGTCTGAGGAATCAAGAAACTTTTTGGTAAATTGATCCTCCAACCATGTTTTTTGAAGAAACAACGCATGTTGATTCGTGTGAGATTCTGCAGAACGTAAAGACTGAGCTAGTACCAAGATATCATCCAAATAAGGAAACACCACAATACCCTGCTCTCTGATTACAGAGAGTAGGGCACCTAGAACCTTTGAAAAGATTCTTGGAGCTGTTGCTAGGCCAAATGGAAGAGCAACAAATTGGTAATGCTTGTCTAGAAAAGAGAATCTCAGAAACTGATAGTTTTCTGGATGAATCGGAATATGAAGGTATGTATCCTGCAAGTCTATTGTGGACATATAATGTCCTTGCTGAACAAAAGGCAGAATAGTCCTTATAGTCACCATCTTGAAAGTTGGTACTCTTACATAACTATTCAAAATTTTCTGATCCAGAACTGGTCTGAACAAATTTTCTTTCTTTGGTATAATGAATAGGTTTGAATAAAACCCCAAACCTTGTTCCTGAGGAGGAACTGGCATGATTACCCCTGAAGACTCCAGGTCTGAAACACACTTCAGAAAAGCCTGAGCTTTTACTGGATTTACAGGGATGCGTGAGAGAAAAAATCTTCTCACTGGAGGTCTTACTTTGAATCCTATTCGATACCCATGAGAGACAATGCACTGAATCCAATGATTTTGGACATATTTTATCCAAAAACCTTGAAAAACCTTAATCTGCCCCCTACCAGCTGAGCTGGAATGAGGGCCGCACCTTCATGCTGACTTAGGGGCAGACTTTGGTTTCCTAAATGGCTTGGATTTATTCCAATTTGAGGAAGGCTTCCAACTGGAAGAAGATTCCTTGGGAGGAGGATTGAGTTTTTGTTCCTTATTCTGACGAAAGGAACGAAAACGGTTAGAAGCCTTCGATTTACCCTTAGGTTTATTATCCTGAGGCAAAAAAACTCATTTTCCTCCAGTGATAGTTGAAATAATAGAATCCAACTGAGAACCAAATAAATTATTACCTTGGAAAGAAAGAGATAGTAATCTAGATATAGATGTCATATCAGCATTCCAAGATTTAAGCCACAAAGCTCTTCTAGCTAATACAGGTAAAGACATGGATCTAACATCAATTTTGATAATATCAAAAATGGCATCACAAATAAAATTATTAGCATGTTGCAGTAAGCGAGTAATGCTAGATCTGTCAGGATCCAATTCTCGTTACGCTAAATTCTCCAACCAAAAAGTTGAGGCAGCCGCAACATCAGCCAAAGAAATAGCAGGTCTGAGAAGATGACCTGAATATAAATAGGCCTTCCTTAGATAGGATTCAAGCTTCCTATCTAAAGGATCCTTAAAGGAAGTACTATCTTCCATAGGAATAGTGGTACGTTTAGCAAGAGTAGAAATAGCCCCATCAACTTTGGGGATTTTTTCCCAAAACTTTATAGATTTTGCTGGTAAAAGATACAATTTTTTAAACCTTGAAGAAGGAATAAAAGAAGTACCTGGCTTATTCCATTCCCTAGAAATCATATCAGAAATAGCCTCAGGAATAGGAAAAACCCCTGGGGAACCACAGGAGGTTTAAAAACAGCATTTAAACGTTTATTAGACTGAACGTCAATAGGACTGGTTACCTCAATATCCAAATTAATTAACACTTCTTTTAATAAAGAACGCATATACTCTATTTTAAATAAATAAGTAGATTTGTCAGTGTCAATGTCTGAGGAAGGATCTTCTGAATCAGATAGAGCCTCATCAGAAGAGGATAAATTATTATGTTGCTGGTCATTTGAAATTTCATCAGCTAAATGAGAAGTTTTAAAAGACCTTTTACGTTTATTAGAAGGTGGAAATGCAGACAAAGCCTTCACAATAGAATCAGAAACAAATTCTTTAAAATTTACAGGTATATAATGTACATTAGAAGTTGAAGGAACTGCAACTGGCAATGTACTATTACTGATGGAAACACTATCTGCATGTAGATCATGACAACTATTACAAATGACATTTGGTGGAATAATTTCTACACTTTTACAACAAATGCACTTAGCATTGGTAGAACCGATGTCAGGCAGCAATGTTCCAGCAGAAACTTCTGAGCCAGGATCAGATTGGGACATCTTGCTCAATGTAAGAGAAAAAACAACATATAAAGCAAAATTATCTATTTCCTTATATGACAGTTTCAGGAATGGGAAAAAAATGCAAAAGCGTAGGCCTCTGATAGAGAAAAAATCAAGAGGCAAGCATCAATGGGGTATTGAAATAATGAAAAAAATAATGAATAATGAAAAAAATAACCGGAAATGACACACTCGCGTCACTAATGACGCCGTGTGAAAGGTCTCTGCGTCACGTATGACGCCAGAAATGACGAAGTTGCGTCATGAACATCTTTTTTCGCGGCAAAAAAAAATTTTGTGCCAAGAATGACGCAATAAAGTATAGCATTTGACACACCCGCGGGCCTAATAGCCGCAATAGCAAGAAGTAGTCAATTGAAAAAAAGACTAAAACCCCAGGTAAGAAATAAATTTCTTAAAATGTTTAAATTCCCCAAATATGAAACTGACAGTCTGCTGAAGGAAATACATTAACCTGACTCATGGCACATATAAGTACAATACATATATTTAGAACTTTATATAAATGCATAAAGTGCATAACCATAGCTGAGGTGTCTTAAGTAATAAAAAACATACTTACCAAAAGACACCCATCCACATATAGCAGATATCCAAACCAGTACTCAAACAGTTATTAGTAGAGGTAATAGTAAATTGAGAGTATATCGTCGATCTGAAAAGGGAGGTAGGAGATGAATCTCTACGACCGATAACAGAGAACCTATGAAATAGACCCCCGTTAGGGAAATCATCGTATTCAAATAAGTGATACTCCCTTCACGTCCCTCTGACATTCGCTGTAATCTGAGAGGAATCGGCTTCAACAATACTGAGAAGCGCATATCAACGTAGAAATATTAGCACAAACTTACTTCACCACCTCCATAGGAGGCAAAGTTTGTAAAACTGAATTGTGGGTGTGATAAGGGGTGTATTTATAGGCATTTTGAGGTTTGGGAAACTTTGCCTCTCCTGGTAGGATTGTATAAGCAGGTATAATAGCTTTCAAATTCATGAAAACAGCGAGCAATAGAGGGAGAGGGGTAAAATAACTAAATTTGGCGCCAAGAATGACGCATTACGCAAAAGAAAGTTACAAAATTTTGGCGCAAAACCAACACCAAAAAATGACACAACCCACGTCATAAAAAACGTGATTTCGCGCCAAAACAACTAGCATCAACAAAGATGCAGGAAATTACAAAATTTGCGCCAAAGGCGCGAATTCACACCAAAACATTTTGTGCCAAGAATGACGCAATAAAAAAACAGCATTTTGCGTCCTCGCAAGCCTAGAATTGCCCGTGAAAAAAATTGAAAAACAAGTCAAATTTAGAAAGAGACTGAACCCCAGGTAAGAAAAAACAGAATTTATGCTTACCTGATAAATTACTTTCTCCAACGGTGTGTCCGGTCCACGGCGTCATCCTTACTTGTGGGAATATCTCTTCCCCTACAGGAAATGGCAAAGAGTCCCAGCAAAGCTGGCCATATAGTCCCTCCTAGGCTCCGCCCACCCCAGTCATTCGACCGACGGACAGGAGGAAAAAATAGGAGAAACCATAGGGTGTCGTGGTGACAGTAGTTAGAGAAAATAATTCATCAGACCTGATTAAAAAACCAGGGCGGGTCGTGGACCGGACACACCGTTGGAGAAAGTAATTTATCAGGTAAGCATAAATTCTGTTTTCTCCAACATTGGTGTGTCCGGTCCACGGCGTCATCCTTACTTGTGGGAACCAATACCAAAGCTTTAGGACACGGATGAAGGGAGGGAGCAAATCAGGTTACCTAAACGGAAGGCACCACGGCTTGCAAAACCTTTCTCCCAAAAATAGCCTCCGAAGAAGCAAAGTATCAAATTTGTAAAATTTGGCAAAAGTGTGCAGTGAAGACCAAGTCGCTGCCTTACATATCTAATCAACAGAAGCCTCGTTCTTGAAGGCCCATGTGGAAGCTACAGCCCTAGTGGAGTGAGCTGTGATTCTTCCAGGAGGCTGCCGTCCGGCAGTCTCATACGCCAATCGGATGATGCTTTTAAGCCAAAAGGAAAGAGAGGTAGAAGTTGCTTTTTGACCTCTCCTTTTACCAGAATAGACGACAAACAGAGAAGAAGTTTGTCTGAACTCTTTTGTAGCTTCTAAGTAGAACTTTAGAGCACGGACTACATCTAAATTGTGTAGCAAACATTCCTTCTTTGAAACTGGATTCGGACACAAAGAAGGTACAACTATCTCCTGATTAATATTTTTGTTGGAAACAACCTTTGGTAGAAAACCAGGCTTAGTACGCAAAACAACCTTATCTGAATGGAACACCAGATAGGGTGGAGTACACTGTAGAGCAGATAACTCAGAAACTCTTCTAGCAGAAGAAATAGCAACCAAAAACAAAACTTTCCAAGATAACAACTTAATATCTATGGAATGTAAAGGTTCAAACGGAACCCCTTGAAGAACTGAAAGAACTAGATTTAAACTCCAGGGAGGAGTCAGAGGTCTGTAAACAGGCTTGATCCTAACCAAAGCCTGAACAAATGCTTGAACATCTGGCACAACTACCAGACGTTTGTGAAGTAGGACAGATAAAGCAGAAATCTGTCCCTATAGAGAACTCGCAGATAATCCTTTATCCAAACCTTCTTGTAGAAAGGAAAGAATCCTAGGAATCTTTATCTTATTCCATGGGAATCCCTTGGATTCAGACCAGCAGATATATCTTTTCCATATTTTATGGTAAATCTTTCTAGTTACCGGTTTTCTGGCTTGGACCAGAGTATCTATCACGGAATCTGAAAACCCACGCTTTGATAGAATCAAGCGTTCAATCTCCAAGCCGTCAGCTGGAGGGAGACCAGATTTGGATGTTCGAATGGACCCTGAACAAGAAGGTCCTGTCTCAAAGGTAGCTTCCATGGTGGAACCGATGACATATTCACCAGGTCTGCATACCAAGTCCTGCGTGGCCACGCAGGAGCTATCAAGATCACCGAGGCCCTCTCCTGTTTGATCCTGGCTACCAGCCTGGGGATGAGAGGAAACGGTGGAAACACATACGCTAGGTTGAAGGTCCAAGGCGCTACTAGTGCATCCACTAGAGTCGCCTTGGGATCCCTGGATCTGGACCCGTAGCAAGGAACCTTGAAGTTCTGACGAGACGCCATCAGATCCACATCTGGAATGCCCCATAGTTGCGTCAACTGGGCAAAGATCTCCGGGTGGAGTTCCCACTCCCCCGGATGGAATGTCTGACGACTCAAATAATCCGCTTCCCAGTTTTCCACACCTGGAATGTGGATCGCAGATAGGTGGCAGGAGTGATTCTCGGCCCATTGTATGATTTTGGTCACTTCTTTCATCGCCAGGGAACTCCTTGTTCCCCCCTGATGATTGAGATACGCAACAGTCGTCATGTTGTCTGATTGGAATCTTATGAATCTGGCCTTTGCTAGCTGAGGCCAAGCCCTGAGAGCATTGAATATCGCTCTTAGTTCCAGAATGTTTATCAGGAGAAGAGACTCTTCCCGAGACCACAGTCCCTGAGCTTTCAGGGATTCCCAGACCGCTCCCCAGCCCACTAGGCTGGCGTCGGTCGTGACGATGACCCACTCTGGGCTGCGGAAGCTCATTCCCTGGGATAGGTGATCCTGGGTTAGCCACCAACGGAGTGAGTCTCTGGTCTTCTGATCTACTTGAATCACTGGAGACAAGTCTGTATAGTCCCCATTCCACTGTTTCAGCATGCACAGTTGTAATGGTCTTAGATGAATTCGCGCAAAAGGAACTATGTCCATTGCTGCAACCATCAATCCTACTACTTCCATGCACTGAGCTATGGAAGGACGAGGAATAGAATGAAGAACTTGACAAGCGTTTAGAAGTTTTGACTTTCTGACTTCTGTCAAGAAAATCCTCATTTCTAAGGAATCTATTATTGTTCCCAAGAAGGGAACCCTTGTCGACGGAGACAGGGAACTTTTTTCTATGTTCACCTTCCATCCGTGAGATCTGAGAAAGGCCAGAACGATGTCTGAGTGAGCCTTTGCCTTTGAAAGAGACAACGCTTGTACTAGAATGTCGTCCAAGTACGGTACTACTGCAATGCCCCTTGGTCTTAGAACCGCTAGAAGGGATCTGAGTACCTTTGTGAAAATCCTTGGAGCAGTGGCTAACCCGAATGGGAGGGCCACAAACTGGTAATGTTTGTCCAGAAAGGCGAACCTTAGGAACTGATGATGTTCTTTGTGGATAGGGATATGTAGATACGCATCCTTTAGATCCACGGTAGTCATAAATTGACCTTCCTGAATTGTGGGTAGAATCGTTCGAATGGTTTCCATCTTGAACGATGGTACTCTGAGAAATTTGTTTAGGATCTTTAAATCCAGGATTGGTCTGAAAGTTCCCTCTTTTTTGGGAACTACAAACAGATTTGAGTAAAATCCCATTCCTTGTTCCGCCGTTGGAACTGGGTGTATCACTCCCATCTTTAACAGGTCTTCTACACAATGTAAGAATGCCTGTCTCTTTATTTGGTTTGAGGATAAGTGAGACATGTGGAACCTTCCCCTTGGGGGTAGTTCCTTGAATTCCAGAAGATAACCCTGAGAAACTATTTCTAGCGTCCAGGGATCCTGAACATCTCTTGCCCAAGCCTGAGCAAAGAGAGAGAGTCTGCCCCCTACTAGATCCGGTCCCGGATCGGGGGCTACTCCTTCATGCTGTTTTGTTAGCAGCAGCAGGCTTCTTGGCCTGCTTACCCTTGTTCCAGCCTTGCATCGGTTTCCAGGCTGGTTTGGTCTGTGAGGTATTACCCTCTTGCTTAGAGGATGCAGAATTAGAGCCCGGTCCGTTCCTGAAATTACGAAAGGAACGAAAATTAGACTTATTCTTGGCTTTGAAAGGCGTATCCTGTGGGAGGGCGTGGCCCTTTCCCCCAGTGATGTCTGAGATAATCTCTTTCAATTCTGGACCAAAGAGAGTTTTACCCTTGAAGGGGATATTAAGCAATTTTGTCTTGGATGATACATCCGCTGACCAAGACTTTAGCCAAAGCGCTGAATTTTTCGCCGCTAATCTAGCTATTTGCAAAGCGGCATCTAAAATAAAAGAGTTAGCCAACTTAAGTGCGTGAACTCTGTCCATAACCTCCTCATATGGAGTCTCTCTACTGAGCGACTTTTCTAGTTCCTCGAACCAGAACCACGCTGCTGTAGTGACAGGAACAATGCACAAAATGGGTTGAAGAAGGTAACCTTGCTGTACAAAAATCTTTTTAAGCAAACCCTCCAATTTTTTATCCATAGGATCTTTGAAAGCACAATTATCCTCGATAGGAATAGTAGTGCGCTTGTTTAGAGTAGAAACTGCCCCCTCGACCTTAGGGACTGTCTGCCATAAGTCCTTTCTGGGGTCGACCATAGGAAATAATTTCTTAAATATAGGAGGGGGAACAAAAGGTATGCCGGGCTTCTCCCATTCCTTATTCACTATGTCCGCCACCCGCTTGGGTATAGGAAAAGCGTCGGGGTGCACCGGAACCTCTAGGAACTTGTCCATCTTGCATAATTTTTCTGGAATGACCAGGTTGTCACAATCATCCAGAGTAGATAACACCTCCTTAAGCAGTGCGCGGAGATGTTCTAATTTAAATTTAAATGTCACAACATCAGGTTCAGCCTGTTGGGAAACTTTTCCTGAATCTGAAATTTCCCCATCTGACAAAACCTCCCTCATGGCCCCTTCAGATTGGTGTGAGGGTATGACAGAACAATTATCATCAGCGCCCTCCTGCTCTTCAGTGTTTAAAACAGAGCAATCGCGCTTTCTCCGATATGCAGGCATTTTGGATAAAATATTTGCTATGGAGTTATCCATTACAGCCGTCAATTGTTGCATGGTAATAAGCATTGGCGCGCTAGAAGTACTAGGGGCCTCCTGCGTGGGCAAAATTGGTGTAGACACAGAAGGAGATGATGTAGAACCATGTCTACTCCCTTCATCTGATGAATCATCTTGGGCAACTTCATTATCTGTGACAGTACTGTCCTTACTTTGTTTGGACGCTTTGGCACAATTATCACATAATTTAGAAGGGGGAGACACATTGACTTTCATACATATAGAACATAGCTTATCTGAAGGCACAGACATGTTAAACAGGCTTAAACTTGTCAGTAAAACACAAAAACCGTTTTAAAACAAAACCGTTACTGTCTCTTTAAATTTTAAACAGAGCACACTTTATTACTGAATATGCGAAAAAATATGAAGGAATTGTTCAAATTTTACCAAAATTTCACCACAGTGTCTTAAAGCATTAAAAGTATTGCACACCAATTTCCAGAGCTTTAACCCTTAAAATAACGAAACCGGAGCCGGTTACAGTTTTAACCCCTCTACAGTCCCAGCTACAGCCTTTGCTGCGACTCTACCAAGCCCAGAGGGGAATACGATACCAAATGACGCCTTCTAGGAACTTTTCCAACTATTTTCAGGTCCTCACACATGCATCTGTATGTCTTGCTCTCAAAAACAACTGCGCAGTAATGGCGCGAAAATCAAGCTCAGCCTACAACTGGGAAGGCCCTTTCTGACTGGAAAAGGTGTCTAACATAGTGCCTGACGTTAAAAAACGTTCCCCAAGTTTATAAGTGTGAAATACCAGCATAAACATGTATAAAATGCCCAAATAAAGCAATCGATTCTGCCCATAAAAGTGTCTACCAGTTTTATAGCCCAAATTAAGCCCTTTATTCTGCTTGAGACTAAGAAAATGGCTTACCGGTCCCCATGAGGGGAAATGACAGCCTTCCAGCATTACACAGTCTTGTTATAAATATGGCTAGTCATACCTTAAGCAGAAAAGTCTGCTAACTGTTTCCCCCAACTGAAGTTACTTCATCTCAACAGTCCTATGTGGAAACAGCAAAGGATTTTAGTTACTGTCTGCTAAAATCATCTTCCTCTCACAAACAGAATTCTTCATCTCTTTCTGTTTCAGAGTAAATAGTACATACCAGCACTATTTTAAAATAACAAACTCTTGATAGTAGAATAAAAAAACTACAACTAAAACACCACATACTCTTAACCATCTCCGTGGAGATGTTGCCTGTGCAACGGCAAAGAGAATGACTGGGGTGGGCGGAGCCTAGGAGGGACTATATGGCCAGCTTTGCTGGGACTCTTTGCCATTTCCTGTTGGGGAAGAGATATTCCCACAAGTAAGGATGACGCCGTGGACCGGACACACCAATGTTGGAGAAAAAGTTTAGATAAACTTCCCAACATGATTCCTATACTGAAACTATTTAGACTGCAAAGGGAAATATACATAGACCTGACTCATGGCAAATATAAGTAAAATACATCTATTTAAAACTTTATATTAATACATAAAGCGCCAAACCATAGCTGAGAGTGTCTTAAACAATGATACATACTTACCGAAAGACACCCATCCACATATAGCAGATAGCCAAACCAGTACTGAAAATTATCAGCAGAGGTAATGGTTATATCATCGATCTGAAAAGGGAGGTAGGAGAGATGAATCCCTACGAGCGATAACAGAGAACCCTTGAAAAGATTTCCCGTGAGAGAAACCATAAAATCAATAGGCGATACTCTCTTCAGATCCCTCTGACAAACACTGTACTCTTAGAGGAATTGGGTTCAGAATGCTTAGAAGCGCTTATCATAGAATAAATCATTAAAATCAAGCACAAACTTACTTCACCACCTCCATAGGTGGCAACATTTGTAAAACTGAGTTGTGGGTTAGGTGGGAGGTGTATTTATAGGCAATTCAAATAGGTAAAGCACTCACTGGACTGTAGACTTCAGTGTTAAATCCAAACTTTATTGTTACGTTTCGGGACCAACAGCATCCCTTCCTCTGACAAAAATCAAGTTAGAAAATGAAACTTTTATAGGCCTACAAACCACTCCCCAGTAGGCTACCAATCAAAGTGAGCTGTGTGCAATAAAGCATAGACCTGGGCAATTATTGTAATACTGGTCATAAACAATGTGAATATACTGATATTTAAATCATATAGGTGTGTCCATAAAGATAGTGTTAATATGAGGTGAATGTGAAACCAATATCCCCCAAGTGTACCTTGATCATGATCGTAATCCCTACGAGTCTAAATCGTCAAAAAAACATATGTGTAGGACAACAAAAGCCCTGATAGGCTTGAAAACATAATGCCCCTGATGAATGATTGGTCAGTTAATTCAAACACCACTCCTACAAAGACCCGTATGTCAACATTGATGGTGCATCGTTACTATCGCCACAGTGTGATAATCATACATCGGATGTAGCCTTCTAATCATCACTCAACTCGTTGCCTCCAGACCTAAATGCAATGTGTCACATAATATGTTATACAACTATCTGTATGGTAACTGGTTACAATCACAAATCTGTAATATCGCAGGTAGGGGAATCATGGGTATTGGACACGGTGTCACACACCCCTTATTGTTATTGGCCGAGATCCGCCTCCAACAGTCTCCAAAACCAACATAGAACACACCCCTCATGCGGTACAAACCTGTCACTCCAAGCCACCTAATGTAACACTCACGACGTGGTGGTGATAGAGGATTGGCACTACTAAGAATTGAATCCCGTTGGATTTTCACATTGGACACAGTTGCCCCTCGAGGCCTGAATGTTAACATAGACTTTGGCTGTTGGTATAAACACAAATGAGTTGTGAACTACTGGGAGTCATCAAGGACCTAAGTTCTACCTACTCCTCAGGCATGATGCAATATATATCTATTCTATTATATAGGGGGCTTTAGATTGTTTTTCGCCCTCATCTGCTACCTCCCCACATGCCTTGATACCATGAGTATAGAGGGCTTTGCTATTAGTTATTTATACTTTGGGTTACGGTAGCGCTATTTGCCTTATAAGCTATATATAAGGTTTGCTCCTATGTTGCATATAGATAGATACCTTTTCTATTATTGTATTTTTATGTAGGGGTATTTGGATCACTTTTTGATCGACTGTTAAATTGTTTCCTGTCAGAGTCTTACCAGTCTGCGCACCCACACCACACCAATGTTTATGCGTTGTCTCCATGGTTACGCATGTTTCCTTGGTTTCACCTAGGGCGGCGGTAACGTGATGACGTCACGTCACGCCTACATTGAGCCCGGCAAAACGTTTTTTAGGTTTGTGTAAGTGGGTGTGCCGCGGATACACACTCTGATTGGTTTATCACTTGGGCTGGGTGGGTATTTAAGGTGTGTTTTTGTTTAAGTTTTCACATTTGGTTTTGTACACCTTTGACAAAGGCTCGTGTTAGAGCCGAAAAGTTTGGTAAACAATATTGCCAATAAACCGGAGTGTTTTTGAAAAAACCTGTGTGCCTGCTTCATTTGGATCCTGGCTGCAACACGGAGCCTGTCTGTGGGATTCATACCTGCTTTACTGTTTGTTTCTCCTTAGTGAGAGCACCAGGTAGCTGACTTATTCGTGAGTGCCGTTCACCTCTGCAACTTTGTATACATTTATTGATACGTGCGCCCGTTCTGATATTGTGGGGTGACATTCCCCCTCTTGAAATTATCTATAGTGACTGTGGATACTTTTCAAAACCGACTCTGCTATTTGCAACAAGACAACCTTTGGATACATTGCATCAATTACGACTGAGACAGGTATGGAAACACCATCTACTACCCAAGAAGTACCCAACAGTGAGGATCCTTACAGTAATATAGAGGACTTTGCCTTTACGGAGGCAGATGCGGCTCGCATTCGTTGTGAGGCGGACCTGCAGGAGTTGGAGGAGACAAAAGGTGAGACACCAAATAACATCTATCACAAATTACTACACCTTGAAAAGAAAGAGGTAGATTTTTCACCTTCATGCTGTGTACTTATCTAAGTACCATAAATTGAAGTTTATCCACAGGGGATTTCGAGTAAAGAATATCCCCACCCTAGGCAGGAACAACATAGAATTCTGCAGGAGGTGGTGTGGTATTTTAAACAAATGTTCACATGATCTGATGTTATTAGTTATTAAGGAGGTAACTAGACTCAAAGCTAATATTAAAAAAGAAATTGACACTGTTAAAGACACTTTATTGACTGTACTTACATCTGATAGTTCTACAGACTGGATCACAAAATTAAGAACACAGGTAGAAAAATACAAACAGGACTTACTAACATTTAAGAATAAAAAATTTGTTATGGTTGCGAACGACTATAGAGAGAAAAAAGTATATAGTTGGTTGTTTGGGAAGGACTCCACTTGGGGTGGACGCAGGAGAACACCTTTTAATAAAAACAGACGGATTAATCTCACCACAGTAGACAGCAGTGGGGGGACTCCTCAGAAGGTGAAACTCAGAATACAACTAACATCACCGCCAGTGGGGTAATCACAAGATCTACACAGAAACCCCCTTTAGCCGTAGGCCCCGAGGCGGAAGGCTCAGGAGGGGGCGGGGCAAAACGAAAAAAACAGTCACGACAGAAAAAGACACAATAATTTATAATCTGAGTAAACGACCTCTTACGGGTGACGAAATAAGAGTCCTTAATAGAGGATTGTCCTTTGTACCTACTCCCCACTGTGATCTGTTTGATTTGATGGTAGATATGGGTAGATTTCAACGGCAGTTGAAGCTTAAAGACTTCTTTAAAGATAAAGGGGATCAGACCCCAAAACAATTCAAAGCAAGTAACACCTTTGAACCGATTAACACACATTCTTCGATAAAAACATTCCATCATATCTGTACAACAACCCTTACTGAATTACATAAAGATATGCCTCTGCCAAGAGATAACATTACAAGTGCTGAAAGACGGGCAATAAAGTCTCTGTCTACTGACAGGGACATAGTCATAAGGCCAGCGGATAAGGGTGGTGCCACGGTGATACTCGACTATGTACAGTATAGAGGTGAGGCTTTTAAACAACTCCATGATTCCAATACCTACCGCAAACTACAATCAAATCCAACTAAAACTTTTAAAAGAGAAATTGATGAATTCCTGGGCATGGCATACCAAGCTGGGGTAATTGATGATGATGTATTGGGTTTTCTTTCAGTTGATCATCCAATCTGCCCAATACTATATTTACTGCCCAAGATCCATAAGTCCCTCAAAGATCCCCCTGGCAGACCTATTGTGTCAGCCAGGGGATCATTGATGCAGCCGTTAGCAGAATTCATTGATTTTTACTTACAACCAGTGGTACAAAACACTCAGTCCCACCTCAAAGATTCCTCTGAACTTATTAAACTACTGAAAGAGTTTGATAGTCTGGCCCCTACTGACATCTCAGTCACTATGGACGTAGTGAGTTTATACACGGTGATACCACATGGGCATGGTATCAACATGGTGCGACAGATCCTGACTGACAACCCACTATACACTGGTCCACCTGTGGAATTTCTGCTGCATCTGATGGAGTTCTGCCTGGAGAAAAATTATTTTCGATTTGAAAATGAGTATTTCCTACAAATTATGGGCACTGCGATGGGGTCGAATATGGCCCCATCATATGCAAACATTTATATGGCAATGTATGAAAAATATAATATCTTCTCCAGACAGAACCCCATTAGAATGTATCGCAGATATATTGACGATGTCTTCTTGATTTGGGGTGGTACACCTGAAAATCTCATCGAGTGGGTTGAAGGATTGAATACCCTTGACTCCACGATCAGATTTAAAATGGAACATAATAACAACCAGATTCACTTTCTTGACCTGGAAATCTTTAGGGTAGAAACATCCAATGGTGATAAACTACACACCACCTTGTTCAAAAAACCCACAGATAAAAACTCTATACTTCATTAACAAAGTTTCCACCCTAGATTTCAGAAAGATGGTGTTAGCTCCTCACAACTCCTGCGGGTCGTCCGGAACAACACGGATGACTCCCGAAAAGAGAGACAACTTGAAGAAATGTCACAAAAATTCCTGGACAGAGGATATCCACCAATGTTAATAGATCAACAAAAGAGTGAAGCAATAAAACTCACCCAGAATGATACTATCCCGAAACGGACAGTCACGGAACAACCCAAACGAATGAACTTTGTAACCACTTACACTCCGGGATCTGGGATGCTCCAGAATGTGATTAAGAAAAATTGGATGATGCTCTCCAAAGACACCAGCCTACCTTTTGTGGATGCTCCTGTACCCCGGGTGGTATACAAGCGAGCAAGTAACCTCAGAGATCTACTAGTACTCAGTGATCCCATACACTGTTACGAAAAACAGACATGGCTTACAAGAGGGAAACCAGGATGCTACAAGTGTGGCAATTGTGTCACTTGCAATAATCTTATTGCTGGGACATCCTTTCAACACCCCCATAACAATAAAAGGTACAAAATAAGGCATAGATTATCCTGTACATCGGAATATGTGGTTTATGCCATTATTTGCCCATGTTCCAAATTTTACATAGGCAAAACGGTGACAGCATTCAAGGAACGTTTGGCTAACCATAAAACAGCTATTCGTCAGGAGATTGAAAAAGGACGATCAGAACAACCGGTTGCACGACACTTTGCAACTGCGGGACATTCTGTTTCCTCGCTACGAGTGATGTTGATTGACCATGTGCCTTACAACAGACGTGGTGGTGATAGAGTATTGGCACTACAAAGAATGGAATCCCGTTGGATTTTCACATTGGACACAGTTGCCCCTCGAGGCCTGAATGTTAACATAGACTTTGGCTGTTGGCATAAACACAAATGAGTTGTGAACTACTGGGAGTAATCAAGGATCTAAGTTCTACCTACTCCTCAGGCATGATGCAATATATATCTATTCTATTATATAGGGGGCTTTAGATTGTTTTTCGCCCTCATCTGCTACCTCCCCACATGCCTTGATACCATGAGTATAGAGGGCTGTGCTATTAGTTATTTATACTTTGGGTTACGGTAGCGCTATTTGCCTTATAAGCTATATATAAGGTTTGCTTCTATGTTGCATATAGATAGATACCTTTTCTATTATTGTATTTTTATGTAGGGGTATTTGGATCACTTTTTGATCGACTGTTAAATTGTTTCCTGTCAAAGTCTTACCCGTCTGCGCACCCACACCACACCAATGTTTATGCGTTGTCTCCATGGTTACGCATGTTTCCTTGGTTTCACCTAGGGCGGCGGTAACGTGATGACGTCACGTCACGCCTACATTGAGCCCGGCAAAAAGTTTTTTAGGTTTGTGTAAGTGGGTGTGCCGCGGATACACACTCTGATTGGTTTATCACTTGGGCTGGGTGGGTATTTAAGGTGCGTTTTTGTTTAAGTCTTCACATTTGGTTTTGTACACTATTGACAAAGGCTCGTGTTAGAGCCGAAACGTTTGGTAAACAATATTGCCAATAAACCGGAGTGTTTTTGAAAAAACCTGTGTGCCTGCTTCATTTGGATCCTGGCTGCAACACGGAGCCCGTCCGTGGGATTCATACCTGCTTTACTGTTTGTTTCTCCTTAGTGAGAGCACCAGGTAGCTGACTTATTCGTGAGTGCCGTTCACCTCTGCAACTATATATATATATATATATATATATAAATAAATAAATAAAAGAAAATGCACTCTCTGGATTTAAAAGTTTCAAAAAGCTTTACTGCGTGTTATTTCAAGGCTTTCACCCCTTCCTCAGACAAAGAAATAGTGAACATTAACGGAAGCAGCCTGGTCCGCTAGATCCTGTCACGACACAACCAGGCTGATCAAGTTGGTATTTTTTTACCATTTCTACTCCCCTAAAACGGGCATTTTATTTATGGCTTGAATTTGTCGAGCCACCTTGGGAAAGATTTGGACAATATGTTGTGACATTGGTGCTTGCCAGAACCCCGCAGGACTTACAAGGACGAGTGGCAAGTATATAAAATGTTACCGAGTTACTAAGAATGTGAGAACCTAATTTTAGTAACGTTCAGTTATTTCATGCTGCTATTTACATGTTTAATGTAAGATTCATTTATAGTTTGTTATACAGATTCAATGATGTGATTTCTTATGTATTACTATATGTCCCCCCCACATATGCTGTCTCTTTACCTGAACACCTGGGTCCCCGCGACACACGGTCCTCTGCTATCAGATCCAGCCCATATGTTCCTCTAGCTGTACACCGGAGGTGGGCCGTGTGGAAGGGGGATGCAGGATCCAGAGACCCCTGAATGTTAAGGTAGATTTAAAAGTTTTATTAAATATTCGAAATTTGTTTTTTTTTGTATGTGGCCTCCGATTATATTGGTGGCTATATACAAGAGGTTGTGTATTAATAGTTAAGGGTTCAAGGATATTTATGTTATCTGAGAGACCCAACCATGGGCAATGATGAAAATGGGTAAAAACGATTTATGTATTGAAATGTTTAATTTATGTTTTACATATGGATAGTAATTGAATGCTCATGAACATATAAAGGTATTGTTCCCACCGTTAAATACTAATACCTTAGACTGAGTTGTTTAGGGGACATTTATACTATTTAGACTATGCTAACTATATTTTATTAGACACAGGTAAAACCTGGGTATATAACCCCCTAACAGAAGAACAGACATGCAGTACCTCAGATAGTAAGCTTTAGTAAAGATGGAAAGAATAGAGTCTGCATGAGACTTGGTTGAATGTTTTATTAATGGCATACAGTAAAAGCCCGGTGTATTAATATGCCTCACTAGTTGTAAGTTTATTGCTTTGCTTTCAATTGTATTATTGTATTGTTCCCTGCCACCTCGTTGGGTAGTTAGGATTTTTACGAGATAATATATATTGCCTAGTAACATAATCTATTATACTCTTTTCCCCTTCTTCCTTTCTTCCCACTTTCCTTTTAACACTACAATTTTCTATTGACAATCCTGTGCCTCTTGACATTTGAGTAATACTACGGAGCTTTATAAGTTTTAATTTGACTCTCGTTGATTGATACTATAATTTGAGATGGGTACACTTACACTAGCCACTCAGAATGTTAAAGGGTTCCTGTCAGCCGAAAAACGCTCTATTGCGTATTGTGACTTCCACAAAAAAACATAGATATAGTGATGCTACAGGAGACCCATTTTAAAAAACGTCACAAACCTCAAATAGCCACACGATATTTTGATAAACATTATCTTAGCTCAGGTACAAGTAGAAAAAATGGTGTCTGTATTTCAATTAGACGAAATGCCCCCTTTGAGCTCCTCCAGAAATATACAGACAAGAAAGGCAGACTTCTGATTGTAGTTGGGTTGTACTATGGCTCACTGGTCACTCTGGCCAATGTCTATGCCCCAAACAGGCCGATATCTCTCTTTTTAAGTCAGCTGTAAATGCAATTCTGGATATATCCAATGGTCCTATCATATTGGGAGGCGATCTTAACTTTACTATGCACCCTACACTAGACAACTCAAAAGGGAAAACATATATTAATAACAAAACACTGAAAGCTAATTGTGCGGTCTTAGACACTTTAACTCTATTTGATACTTGGAGAATAGCACACCCTACATAGAAAGACTTTACATTTTTCTCGCACCCACAGAGTTCTTATTCTCAGCTGGATTATGTTATGTGTAGTCAGGTAGTTTTAACTCAACTGAAACAGTCCAAAATAACCCATACCCTATGGTCGGATCATAGCATGGTATCGACGGTTTTTAATTGGCCCACTAGACCCAAAAATACGCTGAATTGGAGACTCGATGAGTCCATTTTGACTAATCAGGCAACATTAGAAGAGCTGATTAAAGCATCTAATGAATTTTTCTTGTTGAATAAACCAGAAGACACTTCAGCGGTAAATAACTGGGGGGCATATAAGTGCTTTATTAGGGGCCACTTAAAGGGACAGTCTACACAAGAATTTTTATTGTTTTAAAAGATAGATAATCCCTTTATTACCCATTTCCCAGTTTTGCATAACCAACACAGTTATAATAATATACTTTTAACCACTGTGATTATCTTGTATCTAAGCCTCTGCAAACTGCCCCTTTTTCAGTTCTTTTGACAGACTTGCAGTCTAGCCAATTAGTGCCTGCTCCCAGATAACTTCTTGTGCACGAGCACAGTGTTATCTATATGAAATACGTGAACTAACACCCTCTAGTGGTGAAAAACTGTTAAAATGCAATCTGAAAGAGGTGGGCTTCAAGGTCTAAGAAATTAGCATATGAACCTCCTAGGTTAAGCTTTCAACTAAGAATACCAAGAGAACAAAGCAAAATTGGTGATAAAAGTAAATTGGAAAGTTCTTTAAAATTACATGCTCTATCTGAATCATGAAAGTTTATTTTGGCCTAGACTGTCCCTTTAATAAAACACACCGCTACACTTCGAAAGGTGGGAGCGACTACACTCCTATCCTTGACTGATAGTTTAAACATTGCAGATAAGAGACACAAAGTAGACCCGACTTCTGAACAGACACTTGCGGATCTTACTTTAGCGAGGGAATGCCTTAATAACTACCTGACAAAGAAAGCACACTTGAGAGCTCTTACCAATAAGGCAAAATTTTTCGCTGAGGGTAACAAAGCAGGGAAGCTATTGGCTAGGATGCTTAAAAAACAAAAAATATACTTCCTTTATCAAGTCCATTATGCACCCCTCGGGTAAGCTAGTCAGCACACACGAGGATATTGCATACACATTCGTCTCCTACTATTCCAAACTCTATAATCTTTACCCTAGCATATCCCAGGAGAAACTCATTAGCATAACGAATTATCTCTCTACAGTTAAAACCCCGAGGATTTCGGAAGAAGATAGGCACAAATTAGACTCCCCAATAGCACTACAAGAAATCCAGAATATTATTAAAAAACTCCCCAGTGGCAAATCGCCCGGACCAGATGGTCTAACAGCCAAATTCTACCAACTACTACAGTCTCAATTGAGTACACCATTACATACGTTATTCACTTCAATAGACGAGGGTGGGAGCTTTCCTAGCTCCTTATTAGAGGCTGTTATCACAGTAATACATAAGGCTGATAAATCGGGCACTCTGGCGGGTAACTATAGACCTATTTCGCTTCTAAATTTGGACGTGAAAATATATGCTAAAGTATTATCTAATCGTTTAAATGCTTTTTTGCCTAAGATTATACATCCAGATCAAGTAGGATTTGTCAAAGGACGAAAAGCGAAAGATAATACGATTAGAGTCCTACATTCTCTGCAAGCAGCACATAATAATAAGAAACCTCTAACGCTTTTGTCAACTGACGCAGAGAAGGCTTTTGACAGGGTCAACTGGCATTTCATGTGGGAGACTCTGTCAAAATTTGGCTTTCCCGCTGCGTTTATATCCAGAATTCAGGCATTATACTCGAACCCGCAAGCTAGGGTCCGGGTAAATGGGACTGTCTCACATCCATTTCCCATAACTAATGGTACCCGCAAGGGTTGCCCGTTGTCACCACTCTTATTTGCAATCACCATTGAGATTCTTGCTACTAAAATCAGGGATAACACGGACATAATAGGTTTACAATATAATCATATCACCCAAAAATGCTTGCTGTTTGCAGATGATATCATCCTCACGCTGCAATCACCTTCCTCTACTATCCCTGCACTAATACAGACTTTAGACGTATACGGACAAGTATCCGACTTTTCCGTTAATATGGAGAAATCAGGAATACTACTGGTAAACACGCCTCAAGATATTGACTATATAAGATCACACACAGAATTTCGAATTACGGATAGGCTTAAATACTTAGGCTTGACAATCCCATGTAACTATCTGGAACTATTTAAAGCTAACTATATTAGTCTTCAGGGTTCGGTGAAAAACTTCCTAGAGGGTTGGCAAGGATAAACACAGTAAAAATGATGCTGAAACCGAAGTATTTGTTTCTGTTTCAGACGCTACCAATGGCTATGCCTAACTCCTACTTAAGATCTCAACAAAGAATGATTAATTAATTCATCTGGTCGTATAAGAGACCCAGGGTTTCTCAGAACACTCTCTACTTGCTGAAGGAGGATGGAGGACTAGGTGCGCCAAATCTTATGAACTACTACAGAGCTGTTCATATGACTAGAGTCATCTCATGGTCCCATGCTTGTCAATCGGCTCTATGAGTACAAATTGAAAGTTCGCTGCTTCAGACTAACTACATGAGAGATATTGCTTGGTTGCCTAAAAATCATAGACCAATACTTGCATACCAAAATAGCTATGTTAAGGCCACATTGGATGTGTGGGACCATGTGATCACACATTTTTCAGAAATTTCCTCTCCGGTCTCGCCTCTGACCCCATTATTGGGTAATCAGATTTTTTTCCACACTAATGACAAGGAACATTTAGGCAATATACCCGTATACCTAGTGTTGGAGTCGGGTGAGATTAAAGATAGATCAGTGTTGAGTGAGAAGTTGGATCTCCCTTTCAGAAGTGGTACGCATACTTTCAAATAAGACACGCACTTAACAAAAGTATGCATAGAAATTGTGTATCAAGACAAATGACGGCATTTGAACGACTATGTGTGAACCCAGAAATTGAAAAAGCACATCTTTCAATATCTTACAAATTACTTAGAGGCTCCTTTCCAGACCAACGACCCGCTTTTGTAGGGAGGTGGAATTCGGAGTTACCAGAGACTATTACTGACGATGACTGGAAGCTTTGCTTCAAGATGACACATTCAGCTTCTCCATCTTTGTCCCTGTCCGAATTGAACTATAAAATCCTTGCCCGTTGGTATCTGACACCTCACCGTCTTAGGAGCATCTACCCCTCTGCTTCTTCTGCATGTTAGAGGCGTTGTGGTGGGACGGGTACTATATTACACATATGGTGGGAATGCCCCCTTTTGGCTACTTACTGGACACAAATAGAACACAGTATTCATAAGATCAAAGGCCTACACATAGTTCTTAGCCCCAAACTTATATTACGTAATATCACACTGCCATTATTTTGCACCTACCGCAGAAAGCTACTTCAAGTAATGCTTACATGCGCAAAGAGACTAATTCCAAGGCTTTGGAAGACACAAAAGATCCCCACTCATTCTCAATGGATCGCTGAAATTATTCACATTCTAACCCTAGAAAGGCAACATTACCATTACTTAGGCAAGCAGGATTACTTTGCAGACCTATTCTTTATCTGGGAGCAAGGTCTTACTCACCTTGAATAAATCGATTTGAATTTATAGTTAGGGCCCGCGACCTACACTATATATTTTCCCCTTTTCCTTCTTTTTTCTTCTCCTCCTTTTCTCTTTTGTTTCTCTTTTTTCTTCTTTACAAACATGTCATCAAAAATTACTGGGCAATGTATTAAGGAGTTAGTTATTAGTTTAAATTTAAAAAAAAAATGTTTGGGATCACTTTAAATATTCATATAATTATATTGTCAATACCTGATTTTATCTCTGTTATCAATTATGGATACTTTGCTGTTATATCTTGTAATTGAAACCCAATAAAAATTATTGAATCAAAATAGTGAACATTGAAACAATATAAAGACATACATCTGCCCCTCCCCTCAGTGCACTACCAATAAACATGTGAGCCAGTGTCCATTGCAATCAATTAGCTAATTAACCTTTAAACCATATGCTAATTTCCTCATATGTTGCAAGGATACAGCGCAATACACATCCATTCAATAGTGTATAATATAGTGTATAATATTTTAATACATTTATAATTTTAGATTATAACCTGTATGGGCCCTAATGAGTGTTCCTAACGTTTATAATATTTAAAACGTTTTTAACTGTTTTTAACTGAGCAGCAGGTAAATGGAATGTGTCAGGGAATGTGATTTTACTAAAACTGGATGAACTGTATACCAACTGTTAGATAACCAATAACAAATGGCGCACGTGTTTAGCCACTTTGATGTATTCTACATACACACATAGTGCATATATCATATACCCATAATGGAGTTACCTTAGTGTGTTACAGAAACGAAGTTTAGGGAGCCCAAGACGCCATACATATCAAATGCGGTGCAAACCTCGCCAACACTGTTTGCGGGTGAAAAGGGGCGTGGATTAGCCGGCGCGTGTAACACGTGACACCCAGTGGGTCCAATAATAATAATAAGAATAATAACAACACAGTAGCACAAGGAGCCCTGCATTTCATTACCAACGCAATCTAATGAGAACAAAAAAACTGGCTGGACCTCAGTCAACGATACCTTGCTATATAAGTGTTATCTGGCGAAATGGTTAAAGGGCATGGAGTAATGGCAGTAGTAATGTGGTGTCATACTATACACCATATAAGCATAAGAATAAACACGATCTACGGGAACATGACTGATAAACCCTCACAACTGCATATGCGCATGTGTATATGTAAATGTAAAACTATTGCTAACAATCGTATGGTAATGTCAAATTACAATGTACCCTAATTCAACAGAACAATGGTACTGTAATTGCAAGTAAGCATAAATAGGCTTACTGCACTAGCTCATAAAACTACACTTGTCGTTGAAATACATTGAAACCCCATCTCATGTATCAAATTGCATAACTAAGAGTATATGTACAGATACTAACACCAGCCAAATTGATGGATATAGCTACATACAAACTAACAACTGTATAACAATTTATATAGCAATTAATATAATAAAATTTAAAAAGTCATATTAGAGCAGCCAAGGTTGAAGGCAATGTAAGTGTATTATACATGTAAATTATACACAATGACATAAACCTTGCATGTGGTGAGTCCGTAAGGGGTATTACAGGAAGCAATGCCAATCAATATTGTCATTGAGACCTCTTGGATGTAGTGCATCCAATCTGAAGGTCCATCTGGCCTCAACTTGCAGCAATTTCTTCCTGTCGCCCCCTCGACCAAGGGGGGGACATGGTCTATCAGTAAAAAACATAATTTATGCTTACCTGATAAATTTATTTCTCTTGTGGTGTATCCAGTCCACGGATCATCCATTACTTGTGGGATATTCTCCTTCCCAACAGGAAGTTGCAAGAGGATCACCCACAGCA
Organism: Bombina bombina; assembly: GCF_027579735.1. Classification (NCBI taxonomy): domain Eukaryota; kingdom Metazoa; phylum Chordata; class Amphibia; order Anura; family Bombinatoridae; genus Bombina; species Bombina bombina. Next base: position 758,859,863 of record NC_069503.1, read on the forward strand.
GAGCTGCTATATAGCTCCTCCCCTAACTGCCATATCCAGTCATTCGACTGAAACTAGCCAAGAAAGGAGAAACCATAGGGTGCAGTGGTGACTGTAGTTTAAAATTTAGACCTGCCTTAAAAGGACAGGGCGGGCCGTGGACTGGATACACCACAAGAGAAATAAATTTATCAGGTAAGCATAAATTATGTTTTCTCTTGTTAGGTGTATCCAGTCCACGGATCATCCATTACTTGTGGGATACCAATACCAAAGCTAAAGTACACGGATGAAGGGAGGGACAAGGAAGGTACTTAAACGGAAGGGACCACTGCCTGTAGAACCTTTCTCCCAAAAATAGCCTCCGAAGAAGCAAAAGTATCAAATTTGTAAAATTTTGAAAAGGTATGAAGCGAAGACCAAGTCGCCGCTTTGCAAATCTGTTCAACAGAAGCCTCATTTTTAAAGGCCCAGGTGGAAGCCACAGCTCTAGTAGAATGAGTTGTAATCCTTTCAGGGGGCTGCTGTCCAGCAGTCTCATAGGCTAAGCGTATTATGCTCCGAAGCCAAAAAGAAAGAGAGGTTGCCGAAGCCTTTTGACCTCTCCTCTGTCCAGAGTAAACAACAAACAGGGAAGATGTTTGACAAAAATCTTTAGTCGCTTGTAAGTAAAACTTTAAAGCACGGACTACGTCCAAATTATGTAAAAGACGTTCCTTCTTTGAAGAAGGATTAGGACACAATGATGGAACAACAATCTCTTGATTGATATTCTTGTTTGAAACTACCTTAGGTAAAAACCCAGGTTTTGTACGCAGAACTACTTTATCTGTATGGAAAATCAGATAAGGAGAATCACATTGTAAAGCTGATAACTCAGAGACTCTACGAGCCGAGGAAATAGCCATCAAAAACAGAACTTTCCAAGATAAAAGTTTGATATCAATGGAATGAAGGGGTTCAAACGGAACTCCTTGAAGAACCTTAAGAACCAAGTTTAAGCTCCATGGAGGAGCAACAGGTTTAAACACAGGCTTAATTCTAACCAAAGCCTGACAAAATGCCTGGACGTCTGGAACCTCTGCCAGACGCTTGTGCCAAAGAATAGACAGAGCAGAAATCTGTCCCTTTAAAGAACTAGCTGATAATCCTTTATCCAAACCCTCTTGGAGAAAGGACAATATCCTAGGAATCCTAACCTTACTCCATGAGTAATTCTTGGATTCACACCAATGAAGATATTTGCGCCATATCTTATGGTAGATTTTCCTGGTTACAGGCTTTCGTGCCTGTATTAAGGTATCAATGACTGACTCGGAGAAGCAACGCCTTGATAAAATCAAGCGTTCAATCTCCAGACAGTCAGTCTCAGAGAAATTAGATTTGGATGATTGAAAGGACCTTGTAGTAGAAGGTCTTGTCTCAGAGGCAGAGGCCAAGGTGGAAAGGATGACATGTCCACCAGGTCTGCATACCAGGTCCTGCGTGGCCACGCAGGCGCGATCAAGATCACAGATGCTCTCTCCTGTTTGATTTTGGCAATCAGTCGAGGGAGCAGAGGAAACGGTGGAAACACATAAGCCAGGTTGAAGAACCACAGTGCTGCTAGAGCATCTATCAGCGTCGCTTCTGGGTCCCTGGACCTGGATCCGTAACAAGGAAGCTTGGCGTTCTGGCGAGACGCCATGAGATCCAATTCTGGTGTGCCCCAACAATGAACCAATTGAGCAAACACCTCCGGATGGAGTTCCCACTCCCCCGGATGAAAAGTCTGACGACTTAGAAAATCCGCCTCCCAGTTCTCTACACCTGGGATATGGATCGCAGATAGATGGCAAGAGTGAGTCTCTGCCCAGCGAATTATCTTGGAGACTTCTAACATCGCTAGGGAGCTCCTGGTCCCCCCTTGATGGTTGATGTAAGCAACAGTCATGATGTTGTCTGACTGAAATCTGATGAACCTCAGGGTTGCTAACTGAGGCCAAGCTAGAAGAGCATTGAATATTGCTCTTAACTCCAGAATATTTATTGGGAGGAGTTTCTCCTCCTGAGTCCACGATCCCTGAGCCTTCAGGGAATTCCAGACTGCACCCCATCCTAGAAGGCTGGCATCTGTTGTTACAATTGTCCAATCTGGCCTGCGAAAGGTCATACCTTTGGACAGATGGACCCGAGAGCCACCAGAGAAGAGAATCTCTGGTCTCTTGATCCAGATTTAGCAGAGGGGACAAATCTGTGTAATCCCCATTCCACTGACTTAGCATGCATAATTGCAGTGGTCTGAGATGTAGGCGCGCAAATGGCACTATGTCCATCGCCGCTACCATTAAGCCGATCACTTCCATGCACTGAGCCACCGAAGGGCGCGGAATGTAGTGAAGAACACGGTAGGAATTTAGAGGCTTTGATAACCTGGACTCCGTCAGGTAAATTTTAACTTCTACAGAATCTATCAGAGTTCCTAGGAAGGAAACCCTTGTGAGGGGTGATAGAGAACTCTTTCCCTCGTTCACTTTCCACCCATGCGACCTCAGAAATGCCAACACTATGTCCATATGAGATTTGGCAATTTGGAAGTTTGACGCCTGTATCAGGATGTCGTCTAGATAAGGGGCCACTGCTATGCCCCGTGGTCTTAGGACCGCCAGAAGAGACCCCAGAACCGTTGTAAAAATTCTTGGGGCTGTAGCTAACCCGAAGGGAAGAGCCACAAACTGGTAATGTCTGTCTAGAAAGGCAAACCTTAGGAACCGATGATGATCTTTGTGAATCGGTATGTGAAGGTAAGCATCCTTCAAATCCACTGTGGTCATGTACTGACCCTCCTGGATCATAGGTAGGATTGTCCGAATAGTTTCCATTTTGAACGATGGAACTCTGAGGAATTTGTTTAAGATCTTTAGATCCAAAATTGGTCTGAAGGTTCCCTCTTTTTTGGGAACCACAAACAGATTTGAATAAAATCCCTGTCCTTGTTCCATCTGTGGAACTGGATGGATCACTCCCATTATTAGGAGGTCTTGCACACAGCGTAAGAATGCCTCTTTCTTTATCTGGTTTACAGATAATCTCGAAAGGTGAAATCTCCCTTGTGGGGGGGAAGCTTTGAAGTCCAGAAGATATCCCTGAGATATGATCTCCAATGCCCAGGGATCCTGAACATCTCTTGCCCACGCCTGGGCGAAGAGAGAAAGTCTGCCCCCTACTAGATCCGTTGCCGGATAGGGGGCCGTTCCTTCATGCTGTCTCAGAGGCAGCAGCAGGCTTTCTGGCCTGCTTGCCTTTGCTCCAGGCCTGGTTAGATTTCCAGGCCGGCTTGGATTGCGCAAAAGTTCCCTCTTGTTTTGTAGCAGAGGAAGTTGATGCTGCACCTGCCTTGAAGTTTCGAAAGGCACGAAAATTAGACTGTTTGGCCCTTGATTTGGCCCTGTCCTGAGGAAGGGTATGACCCTTACCTCCAGTAATGTCAGCAATAATTTCCTTCAAACCAGGCCCGAATAGGGTCTGCCCCTTGAAGGGAATGTTAAGTAATATAGACTTTGAAGTCACGTCAGCTGACCAAGATTTAAGCCATAGCGCCCTACGCGCCTGGATGGCGAATCCAGAATTCTTAGCCGTTAGTTTAGTCAAATGAACAATGGCATCAGAAACAAAAGAATTAGCTAGCTTAAGTGTTCTAAGCTTGTCAAGTATTTCAGTCAATGGAGTAGCTGTCTGAAAGGCCTCTTCCAGAGACTCAAACCAGAACGCCGCCGCAGCAGCAGTGACAGGAGCAATGCATGCAAGGGGCTGCAGGATAAAACCTTGTTGAATAAACATTTTCTTAAGGTAACCTAATTTTTTATCCATTGGATCTGAAAAAGCACAACTGTCCTCGACAGGGATAGTGGTACGCTTTGCTAAAGTAGAAACTGCTACCTCCAACTTAGGGACCGTCTGCCATAGGTCCCGTGTGGTGGCGTCTATTGGAAACATTTTTCTAAAAATAGGAGGGGGGGAAAACGGCACACCGGGTCTGTCCCACTCCTTAGTAATAATTTCTGTAAACCTTTTAGGTATTGGAAAAACGTCAGTACACACCGGCACCGCGTAGTATTTATCCAGTCTACACAATTTCTCTGGCACTGCAATTGTGTCACAGTCATTCAGAGCAGCTAAAACCTCTCCAAGTAACACCCGGAGGTTAACAAGCTTAAATTTAAAAGCAGACATATCTGAATCAGATTTCCCCGAGTCAGAGACGTCACCCACAGACTGAAGCTCTCCTTCCTCAGCTTCTGCATATTGTGATGCAGTATCAGACATGGGCCTTAAAACATCTGCGCGCTCTGTATTACGTCTAACCCCAGAGCTATCGCGCTTTCCTCTGAATTCAGGCAGTCTGGCTAATACCGCTGACAGGGTATTATCCATGATTGCCGCCATGTCCTGCAAAGTAATCGCTATGGGCGTCTTTGATGTACTTGGGGCCATTTTAGCGTGAGTCCCTTGAGCGGGAGTCAAAGGGTCCGACACATGGGGAGAGTTAGTCGGCATAACTTCCCCCTCGTCAGAATCCTCTGGTGATAATTCTTTTAAAGATAACAGCTGATCTTTATTGTTTAAAGTGAAATCAATACATTTAGTACACATTCTCCTATGGGGTTCCACCATGGCTTTTAAACATAATGAACAAGGAGTTTCCTCTATGTCAGACATGTTTATACAGACTAGCAATGAGACTAGCAAGCTTGGAAAACACTTTAAATCAAGTTAACAAGCAATATAAAAAAAACGTTACTGTGCCTTTAAGAGAAACAAATTTTGCCAAAATTTGAAATAACAGTGAAAAAAGGCAGTTAAACTAACAAAATTTTTACAGTGTATGTAACAAGTTAGCAGAGCATTGCACCCACTTGCAAATGGATGATTAACCCCTTAATACAAAAAACAGATTAACAAAACGAAAAATATGTTTTTTAAACAGTCATAACAACTGCCACAGCTCCTACTTTTGAAGCCTTTTGAGCCCTTCAGAGATGTCCTATAGCATGCAGGGGACTGCTGAGGGAAGCTGAATGTCACAGTTTGTAATTTTAACTGCACCAACTGTAACTTTTATACTATAACAGTGGAAAGCCTCAGGAAACTGTTTCTAGGCAAAAATAAAGCCAGCCATGTGGAAAAAACTAGGCCCCAATAAGTTTTATCACCAAAGCATATATAAAAACGATTAAACATGCCAGCAAACGTTTTATATTGCACATTAATCAGAGTATATACCTCTGATAGCAAGCCTGATACTAGTCGCTATTAAATCACTGTATTTAGGCTTTAACTTACATTAATCCGGTATCAGCAGCATTTTCTAGCAAATTCCATCCCTAGAAAAACTTAACTGCACATACCTTATTGCAGGATACCCTGCACGCCATTCTCCCTCTGAAGTTACCTCACTCCTCAGACATATGTGAGAATAGCAGTGGATCTTAGTTACTTCTGCTAAGATCATAGAAAAACGCAGGCAGATTCTTCTTCTAAATGCTGCCTGAGATAAAATAGTACACTCCGGTACCATTTAAAAACAATAAACTTTTGATTGAAGAAAAAACTAACTATATTTTACCACTTTCCTCTTACTACCTCCAGCTATGTTGAGAGCTTGCAAGAGAATGACTGGGTATGGCAGTTAGGGGAGGAGCTATATAGCAGCTCTGCTGTGGGTGATCCTCTTGCAACTTCCTGTTGGGAAGGAGAATATCCCACAAGTAATGGATGATCCGTGGACTGGATACACCTAACAAGAGAAATCTTAGGTCCTTGAAAGTATATTTGGCCTCTAGGAAATGGCGTGCGACCGGTTGATGTTAGAGCTCCCATGGGGGGGGGGGAGATAATGGGGGGGGGTGACACCATGAGTTATCGCACCAGGTAACACCAAGCCTAGTGACGCCACTGTATTGGGGAAAAATGTCACCCAAACTAATTTATATGCCCATGAGTTCCGTTCTGCAAAGCCAGACTCATATTTGGCAAAGCAACAATGGTCCCCCATCGATGTGCTAGAATTTAAAAAAATCTGGGCATTGACTTTGCTGATGGGCATCATAAAGAAACCCTCCAGTAGCCCCATCTGCTCTACCCCCATTTTCTCCCAATGTATGTTGAGGAAGAGGTATTAAATGATTCTACATTTTATGCACTTCAGCGACAACAGCCTGTGCCCCCCTAGGGAGCATCCCCAATTTGACAGGCTGTATAAAATCCGCCCTCTGATTACCCACTTTGCTGTTAGGTTTGCAGAGGCTTATACACCTGGAAGGAATATATGCTTGGATGAAACCCTGATGAAGTATAACGGAAGGCTGGGATTCAAGCAGTATATTCCTTCCAAGCGCTCCAGGCAGTGGCGTAGCATGGGGGGGCACAGGGGCGGTTCCCCCGGGCGCATTATTCTTAGGGGCGCAAAATTTCAAAAGAAATTTGCGCCCCTAAGGAATTTCACTTGTTATAAAAATTGCAGGCGGCAGGGTCGTGGGGGTTGCTTGTGAGGGAGCCGCCTGCCAATTTATAAGATGCGCTACTAGGGATGCCACCTGCCCCGGTATTAATAATTAGGGGGGTTGAAGAACGTGCGTGAGTCAGTCACACTTATCATCAAGTGAAGTGAAGAGGGGGCCCTGGCTGCAGCCTGAAGTGCATCATGATGATGTCACGGACCATGGTCGATGGTCCAACCAGTCCTCCTCTCCGCTCGCCTCCCACAGACCCAAGTTCCACCCAGTCATGTGATCTCAGTGGTGTGCGGGTGCGGTGTTGCTGCGAGCTGCTAGTGCGACGAGTCCAACAGAGGTGGCCAGGCCACGACCCTGCTGTTTGGGTACTGTTCACTTCTTCCTAATGATATGAGCTGCAGATTTTTTCCAGGTAAAATATTTTTTTTAAATTTGTTTTATAAAAAAAAAACTGTTTCCTCTGAGGGGCTGTTGGCAGTTATTAAAGGGACAGTATACCATAGAATTGTTATTGTTTTAAAAGATAGATAATCCCTTTATTACCCATTCCCCAGTTTTGCATAACCAACACAGTTATATTAATATACTTTTTACCTCTGTGATTACCTTGTATCTATGAACCTTCTTCCAGCCCCCTGATCACATGACTGTGACTGTTTATTATCTGTTGTCTTAAATTTAGCATTGTTTTGTGCTAAATCTTAAATAACCCCCTGTGCCTGAACACAGTGTTATCTATATGGCCCACGTGTACTTTCTGTCTCTTTGTGTTGAAAAGTGATTTAAAAAGCATGTGATAAGAGGCAGCCCTCAAAGGCTTAGAACTTAGCATATGAGCCTACCTATGTTTAGTTTAAACTAAGAATACCAAGAGAAAAAGCTAATTTATGAAAAAAGTAAATTGGAAAGTTAAAATTAAAAGTCCTATCTGAATAATGAAAGTTTAATTTATACTAGACTGTCCCTTTAAGTACAGAGACAAGAAGGATGTATACCTTCTTACCAGCATCCACACAGAGAGGACTGTGGTGTATGTGTCAGAGCTGAGAGCATAATGAAGCCAGTGTGCATCAAGGCTTATAACCAGCATTTGGGTGGGGTTGGTCTGGCAGATCAGCTGCTGCAGCCCTACCCAATTATGCGGAAGACAAGGGCCTGGTACAAAAAGGTTGCAATTTACTTAATGCAGATTGCAACCCACAACGATTTTTGTTGTTCAAAAAAAGCAAACCCCGGAATGAAACAAACTTTTTTACAGTTTCAGCTCCAGATTATTTTAGGGATTTTGTACCAAAATGCACCTGCTGCCCGGGCGGTGATGGGAGAGAGCAGAGTTGGGGCTACCCATTTTATTTTAAAAATCCCCCCTACTGCCGCAAAGCAGAAATCTAAAAAAAAATGCAGAGGCTGTACCAAGAGGGGGCAGAGAAAGGACACTATATATTACTGTCCTGATTGCCCTGGACAGCCTGGACTCTGCATTGGGGACTGCTTCAAGCGATCATACAATGGTCCATTTTTTAAAAAAAAGTTCTAAAATTGGTGCTGTATTTTACCAAAACCCCTGTCGAACCTATGCATGGGGGGCATAGGTGTACTCAGGGGGCCTTGCAGAAAACAATCTGGAGTGTTTTTTTGCAATAACTTACAAAAGGCTCTCCTAAATCATAGTCAAAAAATCAATGTGTGTGTAAAAATGAAAATTGAAAAATTACCACCATACACTTTCTCTGATTTTTTTGGCTAAAAGGGTTGCATCAAAGGCATTAAAGCACTCCATATAAATACCTTGGGGTGTCAATATTTAAAATATATACACTTTCATGGCAATAAATAAAACTGGGATATGTGATAGGCCCTAAATTAAAGATAGGCCTATTAAAAGAAATACTCTCACTTTTAACTAAAATTACAAGTCATAAAATTATAACAGAACCTTCCCAAAATCCTGGCAAACCTATGCATGGGGGGCTTAGGTGTATTCAGAAGGTCTTGCAGAAAACAACCTGGAGTGTTTTTTTTTTTTTGCAATAACTTATACAACAGGCTCTCCTAAATCATGTGTGTGTAAAAAAGAAAAAAATACCACCACACACTTTCTCCAAAAAAAAACAGTTGCATCAAAGGCACACACCCCATATACAATACCTTGGGGTCTCAACTTCTGAAATATATGTACGTTCTTGGCGAGCAAATAAATTGGGGTATATAAAAAGGCCCCCCAAAAGAAGATAGTCAAAGAAGATATGTTAAATTTGAAAAAAAAAATCACAAACACATATCAGAATTTTGGCATTGCAAACCCCAAACAACCCAACAAACCTATACATGGCAGTAACACATAACAGGAACTGAGAATCCATGCCTGTACAATGTGTGTGAAAAATAACACACAAAAATGACTACACAAAAGTTTGACAAAGACTGCTGGTTGAATTAGTGCATGGAAAGTTTTAAAATACCAGCATTTCAAATATCCTAGGGTGTCTACTTTTCAAAAATATATGTTTTGTTGGGGTAAATTATTTTGGCCGGCTTCAGAAATGACCCAAATAGGACATGGGTGCATGATGACAGATGTGAAAATTCCAAGTTGGAAAACTGGAATGGGCCCCCATAAAAACACGGCCTTTTAGTCGCCAGAGAACCCGACACACCTATACATGGGTGGTATCACTGTGCTCAGGAGATGTTGCTGAACACATATTTGGGTGTTATTTGGTAGTAACCCTTAACATTTTCAGTAAATGTATTCTTAACATGCTATCTTGTCAAAAATCACCACTTTCTAATTTTTTTTTTTTTCAAACTTTGGCATAGATTGGTGGTAAAATGGTTGCATGGAAAGAGTCAAAATACTCCAAGTTTAATACCTTAGGTCGTCTTCTTTTAAAAAATATATACATGTGAATGGTTATTTAGGGATTCCTGACAGATATCAGTGTTCCAATGTAACTATCGCTAATTTTGAAAAACAAAATTTATGCTTACCTGATAAATTTCTTTCTCTTGTGGTGTATCCAGTCCACGGGTTCCATTACTTGTGGGATATTCTCCTTCCCAACAGGAAGTTGCAAGAGGACACCCACAGCAGAGCTGTCTATATAGCTCCTCCCCTAACTGCCACCCCCAGTCATTCGACCGAAGACAAGCAAGAAAAAGGAGAAACTATAGGGTGCAGTGGTGACTGAAGTTTAAAAATAAAAAACACCTGCCTTAAAGTGACAGGGCGGGCCGTGGACTGGATACACCACAAGAGAAAGAAATTTATCAGGTAAGCATAAATTTTGTTTTCTCTTGTAAGGTGTATCCAGTCCACGGGTTCATCCATTACTTGTGGGATACCAATACCAAAGCTTTAGGACACGGATGAAGGGAGAAACAAGGCAGGAACTTAAACGGAAGGCACCACTGCCTGCAAGACCTTTCTCCCAAAAATAGACTCAGAGGAAGCAAAAGTATCAAATTTGTAGAATTTAGAAAAAGTATGAAGCGAAGACCAAGTCGCCGCCTTACAAATCTGTTCAACAGAGGCCTCATTTTTAAAAGCCCATGTGGAAGCTACCGCTCTAGTGGAATGAGCTGTAATTCTTTCAGGAGGCTGCTGGCCAGCAGTCTCATAAGATAAACGGATTATGCTTCTCAGCCAAAAAGAAAGAGAAGATGCCGAAGCCTTTTGGCCTCTCAGATATGTTTAACAGACTAGTAATGAGACAAGCAAGCTTGGAAAACACTTTAATAAAGGTGAAACAGCAATTAAACAAAAACGTTACTGTGCCTTTAAGAGAAAAAAACTAGCACTTAAACTGCAAAACAGTGAAAAAAATACAGTAAAATCTTTGAAATTTTTACAGTGTGAATAAGGGACTAAAGCAGCATTGCACCCATTTGCAAATGGATGATTAACCCCTTAGGCCCCAAACCGGATTGAAAAACGTTAAAAAACGTTAAAAATCAATTGAGCACCATGCCACAGCTCTGCTGAGGCTCCTACCTGCCCTTAAATACGATTTTGTGCAGAAATAACACCTTTGAAATGGTTCTCAGATGCCAGAGGACTCTTCTAGGGAAGCTTGATGTCTCAGTCTGTATTAAAACTGCGCAGTTAGAGCGCTAAAATAGGCCCCTCCCACCATGTACTGGATGTCAGAGGGGCCTTAAGAAAATACTCCTAGGAGTATCTGACTAGCCATGTGGAAACTAGGCCCCAAATAAAGACTTATCTCCCTCAGAGAAAAAAACGTCCTATTTATGAAATCATGTAAACGTTTTATCACTAAGCAATATGAATATTAACATGAGTATTACCCAGTTATGTAAGCATGATCCCAGTCGCTGTTAAATCACTGCATCAGGCTTACCTCAAATACACAAGGCTCTGTCAGCATTTTCTAGAACTTATTCCTCTCTCTAGAAATAAAAATACTGAACATACCTCAAAGCAGGTAATCTGCATGCCGTTCCCCCAACTGAAGTTTTCCCATATTCATCAGTTATGTGTGAGAACAGCAATGGACCTTAGTTACAAACCGCTAAGATCATCAAATCTCCAGGCAGAATTCTTCTTCTAATTTCTGCCTGAGAGAAAAACAGTACAACGCCGGTACCGTTTAAAAATAAACTCTTGATTGAAGGTAAAACTACACTAAGTCACCACATATCTCTTGATACTTCCTTTATTGTCGAGAGTTGCAAGAGCATGACTGGGGGTGGCAGTTAGGGGAGGAGCTATATAGACAGCTCTGCTGTGGGTGTCCTCTTGCAACTTCCTGTTGGGAAGGAGAATATCCCACAAGTAATGGATGAATTCGTGGACTGGATACACCTTACAAGAGAAAAAAAATTGTTTGGAAATTGCAAAGTGCTACTTGTACTTATTGCCCTATAACTTGCAAAAAAAAGCAAAGAACATGTTAACATTGGGTATTTCTCAGGACAAAATGTAGAAACTATTTAGCATGGGTGTTTATTGGTGGTTGTAGATGTGTAACAGATTTTGGGGGTCAAAGTTAGAAAAAGTGATTTTTTTCAATATATTTAAAAAACAATTACAGTAAATTATTTGATATGATGAAAATAATGGTATCTTTAGAAAGTCCATTTAATGGTGAGAAAAACGGTATATAATAATATGTGTGGGTACAGTAACACCGCAGAAATGTAAAAATATCCCTGGTCCCAAACGGTCAGTAAATTGAAAAAAGTGCTGTGGTCACTAAGGGGTTAAGGTGCGTTATTGAAAAAATGCATATAAAACATTTTTTTAAAAAAATTAAAAATTATGCAAACAAGACCAGCTAGCTACTTTGTAATCTGGTAAAAAGAAGCACCATTATGATAGGCTCTAGTTGAGGGAGCAGTAATAAACTAAGGAGGGTGCTTAATCTTAATCATGCATGCATTTCTAATAAAAGCTTTAAGCCAAGCTGCTAAAGTAGCTGCTGTAGCCTTGATACTTTTGTGGTCCAGAAAACTGAACAAAAACAGCAGAGAGACCCCCAAACAACATCCAAGAGACAGATGAAAGCTCAGACAAATGTGGAGCCAAACAAATGGCTGGCAAAATAACTTCCAAGTCAAGAGCTTAAGGTGTAGGTCATGCATAGGTTTAATATGATGAGCATGAAGAACCCTCAAGACCAAATTGAGACAGAAAGGCAAAGTAGTAGTTATAATAAAAGATTTGATACACATCAGGGCCTGGAAAAAAATCTAAATATCAGGAAATCTTCCTGTTGAACAGCAGAGTAGGCAGTAATCTGACCCTTTAAAGACCTTGATAATAAGCCCTTATCCAAACCATCCTGCAGAAATTCAAAAATTCTACATTTTAAAGTACCTCCAACAACATAAGTCTTCCAGACCTTATGATACATATGTCTGGTAACAGGCTTCCTCACATGAATCAATGTATTAATAACCTTGTCAGATCTCTATTGGAAAAAAAAGCATGCATTCAATCGCAAGGCTGACAATGTTAAGGTCCAAAGCTTTTGATAGAAGAATGGACCATTAAGACAAAAAGGTATCTCCTGAGAAGCAGATGTCACAGTGGACAAGGAAACATCTGAACTAGGTCAGCATACCATGTTCTGCAAGGCAAAGCTGGAGCAGTCACAATCACTGATACCTGTCCTTGCTTGATTATGGCTATCACTCTGGAGAATAGCACAAAAAGAAGAAAGATGTAAATCAGTTTGAAAGACAATGGCACCACTAAGGCATCAACCATAAATACCTCAAGATCCCAGGATCTGCCACAATAACTGGGAAGTCTGTTATTCAAATGAGTATCCAAATGAGAGACAAACTTATTAATCTCTGGCCTTTTCCAGTACCTCACAATATTGTAAAAAAAACTCCTGATGCAACTTAATCGGTGTTTAATGCACATCAACCTCTGTCCTCCCAAGAAAACTCTTCCTTTTGTGGAAGGCTGTAAGTAATTTATGGTGTAGATAAAAAAAAGTTTAATGAATCCCTACTTGTCCCTGTACAGGTATTACTGTACAATACTAAAGGGGCTTGAAATTGTGCATTAAAATCAATGCATTAGGTTCCATATATAAACGTTATATACAGCATAACTACTATACAGGGAGATATATACTATATAACATTTTCTACATTGTTAATACAGTTTATATGCTGTAGTGTTTAAAAAATCTCAAATTCCAAAAGTAGAAACACAAATAATTTGATAGTCTATTTAATAAGGTAGGCTACAGGTTGCTGACTGACAACTTTTTAAAAAAAATAGATTTTATTACTAAATATAATGAACATTGGGTAATGTTAATGACAGAGTAATTTTACAGTGTCAGTTTTGTAGAAGAGTGACTTAATTTAATCAGAACATAATGCTGAGGCTAATTAATGGTGCTGAAGACTGTAACATCAGAAAATTACTTTCTGGGTTGATTTTCAGAAATGGTTAAATGGAATACAATTTTTTTTTTTTAAGTAAATCAAAGTGCTCTTGAAAGGAACCAGGTGAACCCTCTTGTAAGTCCCTTAATTTTCCTATCACAAGGAAACCATAGGGAGGACAGAGACTGCATAATTTAAAAGGCAGGAGAATTCATTACCATAAATTCTAATGAAAATTTAAGTTTTCCCTTTTCCTATAATAGTGCGATAAACACCAGTTAAGACAAATAAAATGGCAAGTCAAACACCAATGGCAGAAAGCCCAGCACAGAAATCCTTGTTTAACTATGTTCTTTTCATTTCAAGGCTTTTATTTTATAAACGTAACTGTTAGCTGCATTCTCATCAAAACAGAAAGATATACACAATACTGGGCTTTTGTACCAAGGGTCACACACACTTCTTATTAAGTTTTAAGCAGAACTTAAAATCATACTGTAATTATTGTACTCTACAGGTAGCATTAGTAACCAAGCCAAAAGCAACAGTGTAGTCATGTCATTCTTAAAAGATCAGCATTTTCCCATGCTTCTGCATAACAAATGTGTTGCAGATTAATTGAAAGTGTACAGGGCATCTCAGCGCTCAGATTAATCCGAGCATTTGATATCCCTTTCACTTCATATGGAAATGGCATTCAATGGAACCATTTTCATTGGGACAATGTGTTTTTGATAACAAGTGGAATGTAAATCTCATGAGAAAGAAATCAATCCACCCAAAGCAGTCCAGAGTATTGATTTATGTGCATTATAATTTCACAGGCTTGAAGAGAATTTCAATGTTAAAAAAGAAGCTATTTCAGTATCAAATGTAAAAAATATCAGGACAAATGGGAAGTGCAGGATTTTTGTATTAAGAGCACCTGCATCACAAGCATAGCTTCGATAAAGGACTAGCATATACCTGCATACATACGTAACTCTTGCTCTCAGTTTTAAAGAGGATCTGTAAATTGTCTTATTTTTCCTCTGACCTCATACTGCTATTTAAAGAAAATCAATACAATATATTAGACTTACGTTAAAGTTCAAATTTTTCTCAGATTTATATTCATGTTCTGTACTTTATCCTAAAATGGTTTATAACATTTATTTACATTTACCTTAATGTATAATAGTCACAGTAGCTGCAGTGCATGGAGGACACAAATATTAGGGGCAATTTGGAGTAGTCAGCTATACTAACTCAAGGAGCTGTCAAAGGGACATGAAAAACGATTTTTTTCTTTTTTGATTTAGAAAACGCATGCAATTTTAAACAACTTTCCAATTTACTACTAATATTGAATTTGCTTAATTTGTTGGAAAGCATATCTAAATGGGCCTCGGCAGCTGCTGATTGGTGGCTGCACATAGATGCCTCATATGATTCGCTCACCAATGTGCATTGGTATTTCTTTAACAAAGGATATCTAAACAATGAAGCAAATTAGTTAATAGAAGAAAATGGAAATGTTTAAAATTGGATTCTCAATCTGAATCATGAAAGAAAAAAAAATGGGTTTCCTGTCCCTTTAAAGCATGATTGTACACATATCCGAGCAACTTATAATCAGTAGTGTTAACCATAAACTGTTAGTCAGGGATTCTTTTATAGCAATTTACTCCCTTTGCCACTGTATATCCTACTAATTATATAATGGCACACCACATATAAAATGTCTAACAACAAAACACACAGTTTAATGATAAAGCATTTGGCAATCACCGTATTGTAAATGCTTACATAAGCTATTTAATCTACACAATTGATATGTATAATTCTCACGTTACCAATATAACAAATATTTTTAGCATCAAAATCATTCCAATAAAATTCCAACAACAAGGTACGCAAATGTCTTACTACAGAAAGATAATGCTCTTAATAAACTAATATACCCTAAAATACTCTGTCCCCTTTCAAAAGGGTAGAATATAATGTCAAATAAAACAGTATTTGACTGATAAACATGTGACATAGAACTATTTGATTATTTTTTGTTAATAAATATTTTTTACAATGATTTTTTTTGTTAATAAAGATGTTATTTACTATTTGATTATTTTTGTTGATAAATAAAAATGCTAATTACAAGATTCTCTTCGATATTTGTATAAACTAATTGATGGATAATTTTCTTTTAGAGGAGACTAATGAAGGATATTAACATGATATATTTTTGTCTTTCAAGCACAATTAACAGCAGAAGCAATAACTTTTTTTTTAATTTTGAGTTTGTACTAAGGTTTTTGCCCCTTTTCTAGACTTACAGACCAACTGGTGGAGAATATATGTACGTAAATCTATTTAGAAAAGTGTGTGGGGGTGATATAACCATGCTATGTTTTGTCTAGTCACCTTTATTATTTGTATCACACATTTGTACAACTTCAATACATACAAGTATGTTTAAATGTAACCTTTTGGCCATGCATAGTTCTCTTGGTCTTATCTTGAGAAAAGTAAAGGAGAGAGACACAAGTAGAATAAAAAACAAAAATAAATATGACTTGGAAGCAACTGTAGGAAAACCTGCTGAAAGCAGACACATAGGAGCATATTTACCGTTGCTCCAAGGCCGCAGACAGAATTCAACCCGATCGAATACGGTCGGGTTAATTGACACCCCCTGCTAGCGGCTGATTGGCCGCAAATCTGCAGGGGGCGGCATTGCACCAGCAGTTCACAAGAACAGCTTGTGCAATGTTATATGCCGACAGCGTATGCTGTCTGCATTTATCGATGTGCGGCGGACAAGATACGCTACTTCGTATTATGTCCACTCACACATTGATAAATATGCCCCATAGAATCCTTCTGATTTATAGGCATTGTGTAAGAAACTGAAAACAAAAAACATAATTTATGCTTACCTGATAAATTTATTTCTCTTGTGGTGTATCCAGTCCACGGATCATCCATTACTTGTGGGATATTCTCCTTCCCAACAGGAAGTTGCAAGAGGATCACCCACAGCAGAGCTGCTATATAGCTCCTCCCCTCACTGCCATATCCAGTCATTCGACCGAAACAAGACGAGAAAGGAGAAACCATAGGGTGCAGTGGTAACTGTAGTTTAATTAAAATTTAGACCTGCCTTAAAAGGACAGGGCGGGCCGTGAACTGGATACACTACAAGAGAAATAAATTTATCAGGTAAGCATAAATTATGTTTTCTCTTGTTAAGTGTATCCAGTCCACGGATCATCCATTACTTGTGGGATACCAATACCAAAGCTAAAGTACACGGATGATGGGAGGGACAAGGCAGGAACTTAAACGGAAGGAACCACTGCCTGTAGAACCTTTCTAACAAAAACCAGCCTCCGAAGAAGCAAAAGTGTCAAATTTGTAAAATTTTGAAAAGGTGTGAAGCGAAGACCAAGTCGCAGCCTTGCAAATCTGTTCAACAGAGGCCTCATTTTTAAAGGCCCAGGTGGAAGCCACAGCTCTAGTAGAATGAGCTGTAATCCTTTCAGGGGGCTGATGTCCAGCAGTCTCATAGGCTAAGCTTATTATGCTCCGAAGCCAAAAGGAGAGAGAGGTTGCCGAAGCTTTTTGACCTCTCCTCTGTCCAGAGTAACCGACAAACAGGGCAGATGTTTGACGAAAATCTTTAGTAGCCTTTAAGTAAAACTTCAAGGCACGGACTACGTCCAGATTATGCAAAAGACGTTCCTTCTTTGAAGAAGGATTAGGACACAATGATGGAACAACAATCTCTTGATTGATATTCCTGTTAGAAACCACCTTAGGTAAAAACCCAGGTTTGGTACGCAGAACTACCTTGTCTGAATGAAAAATCAGATAAGGAGAATCACAATGTAAGGCAGATAACTCAGAGACTCTTCGAGCCGAGGAAATAGCCATCAAAAACAGAACTTTCCAAGATAAAAGTTTAATATCAATGGAATGACGGGGTTCAAACGGAACTCCCTGAAGAACTTTAAGAACCAAGTTTAAGCTCCACGGGGAGCAACAGTTTTAAACACAGGCTTAATCCTAACCAAAGCCTGACAAAATGCCTGGACGTCTGGAACTTCTGCCAGATGCTTGTGCAAACGAATAGACAGAGCAGAGATCTGTCCTTTTAAAGAACTGATAAGCCTTTGTCCAAACCCTCTTGGAGAAAGGACAATATCCTAGGAATCCTAACCTTACTCCATGAGTAACTCTTGGATTCACACCAATAAAGATATTTACGCCATATCTTATGGTAGATTTTCCTGGTGACAGGCTTCCGAGCCTGTATTAAGGTATCAATGACTGACTCGGAGAAGCCACACCTTGATAGAATCTCCATGCAGTCAGTCTCAGAGAAATTAGATTTGGATGATTGAAAGGACCTTGTATTAGAAGGTCCTGCCTCAGAAGCAGAGTCCATGGTAGAAGAGATGACATGTCCACTAGGTCTGCATACCAGATCCTGCGTGACCACGCAGGCGCTATCAGAATCACCTATGTTCTCTCCTGTTTGATTTTGGCAATCAGTCGAGGGATCAGAGGAAACGGTGGAAACACATAGGCCAGGTTGAAGAACCAAGGAGCTGCTAGAGCATCTATCAGCGTTGCTCCCGGGTCCCTGGATCCGTAACAAGGAAGCTTGGCGTTCTGGCGAGACGCCATGAGATCCAGTTCTGGTTTGCCCCAACGATGGACCAGTTGAGCAAACACCTCCGGATGGAGTTCCCACTCCCCCGGATGAAAAGTCTGACGACTTAGAAAATCCGCCTCCCAGTTCTCTACGCCTGGGATGTGGATCGCTGACAGATGGCAAGAGTGAGACTCTGCCCAGCGAATTATCTTTGAGACTTCTAACATCGCTAGGGAACTCCTGGTTCCCCCTTGATGGTTGATGTAAGCCACAGTCATGATGTTGTCCGACTGAAATCTGATGAACCTCAGTGTTGCTAACTGAGGCCAAGCTAGAAGAGCATTGAATATTGCTCTTAACTCCAGAATATTTATTGGGAGGAGTTTCTCCTCCTGAGTCCACGATCCCTGAGCCTTCAGGGAGTTCCAGACTGCGTCCCAACCTAGAAGGCTGGCATCTGTTGTTACAATCGACCAATCTGGCCTGCGAAAGGTCATACCCTTGGACAGATGGACCCGAGAAAGCCACCAGAGAAGAGAATCTCTGGTCTCTTGATCCAGATTTAGTAGAGGGGACAAATCTGAGTAATCCCCATTCCACTGACTTAGCATGCATAATTGCAGTGGTCTGAGATGCAGGCGAGCAAATGGCACTATGTCCATTGCCGCTACCATTAAGCCGATTACTTCCATGCACTGAGCCACTGACGGGCGTGGAATGGAATGAAGGACACGGCAAGCATTTGGAAGTTTTGATAACCTGGACTCCGTCAGGTAAATTTTCATCTCTACAGAATCTATAAGAGTCCCTAGGAAGGAGACTCTTGTGAGTGGTGATAGAGAACTCTTTTCCACGTTCACTTTCCACCCATGCGACCTCAGAAATGCCAGAACTATCTCTGTATGAGACTTGGCAATTTGAAAGCTTGACGCCTGTATCAGAATGTCGTATAGATACGGAGCCACCGCTATGCCTCGCGGTCTTAGAACCGCCAGAAGTGAGCCCAGAACCTTTGTAAAAATTCTCGGGGCAGTGGCCAACCCGAAGGGAAGAGCTACAAATTGGTAATGCCTGTCTAGAAAGGCAAACCTTAGGAACCGATGATGATCTTTGTGAATCGGTATGTGAAGGTAGGCATCCTTTAAGTCCACTGTGGTCATGTACTGACCCTCTTGGATCATGGGTAGGATGGTCCGAATAGTTTCCATTTTGAATGATGGATCTCTGAGGAATTTGTTTAAGATCTTTAGATCCAAGATTGGTCTGAAGGTTCCCTCTTTCTTGGGAACCACAAACAGATTTGAATAAAATCCCTGTCCTTGTTCCGTCCGCGGAACTGGATGGATCACTCCCATTACTAGGAGGTCTTGCACACAGCTTAGGAATGCCTCTTACTTTATCTGGTTTGCTGATAACCTTGAAAGATGAAATCTCCCTTGTGAAGGAGAAGCTTTGAAGTCCAGAAGATATCACTGAGATATGATCTCCAACGCCCAGGGATCCTGAACATCTCTTGCCCACGCCTGGGCGAAGAGAGAAAGTCTGCCCCCCACTAGATCCATTTCCGGATAGGGGGCCGTTCCTTCATGCTGTCTTGGGGGCAGCAGCAGGCTTTCTGGCCTGCTTGCCCTTGTTCCAGGACTGGTTAGGTTTCCAGGCCTGTCTGGAATGAGCAACAGTTCCCTCTTGTTTTGAAGCGGAGGAAGTTGATGCTGCTCCTGCCTTGAAATTTCGAAAGTCACGAAAATTAGACTGTTTGGCCTTTGATTTGGCGCTGTCCTAAGGAAGGGTATGACCCTTGCCTCCAGTAATGTCAGCAATAATTTCCTTCAAGCCAGGCCCGAATAAGGTCTGCCCCTTGAAAGGAATGTTGAGTAATTTAGACTTTGAAGTCACGTCAGCTGACCAGGATTTAAGCCATAGCGCCCTACGCGCCTGGATGGCGAATCCGGAATTCGTAGCCGTTAGTTTAGTCAAATGAACAATGGCATCAGAAACAAATGAGTTAGCTAGCTTAAGCGTTCTAAGCTTGTCAATTTCATTCAATGGAGCTGTCTAGATGGCCTCTTCCAGGGCCTCAAACCAGAATGCCGCCGCAGCAGAGACAGGCGCAATGCATGCAAGGGGCTGTAAAATAAAACCTTGTTGAATAAACATTTTCTTAAGGTAACCCTCCAATTTTTTATCCATTGGATCTGAAAAAGCACAACTGTCCTCAACCGGGATAGTGGTACGCTTTGCTAAAGTAGAAACTGCTCCCTCCACCTTAGGGACCGTCTGCCATAAGTCCCGTGTAGTGGCGTCTATTGGAAACATTTTTCTAAATATAGGAGGTGGGGAAAAGGGCACACCGGGTCTATCCCACTCCTTGCTAATAATTTCTGTAAGCCTTTTAGGTATAGGAAAAACGTCAGTGCACACTAGCACCGCATAGTATCTATCCAGCCTACACAATTTCTCTGGAATTGCAACTGTGTTACAGTCATTCAGAGCAGCTAATACCTCCCCCAAGCAATACACGGAGGTTCTCAAGCTTAAATTTTTAAATTAGAAATCTCTGAATCAGGTTTCCCCGAGTCAGAGATGTCACCCACAGACTGAAGCTCTCCGTCCTCATGTACTGCATACTGTGACGCAGTATCAGACATGGCTCTAACAGCATTTGCGCGCTCTGTATCTCTCCTAACCCCAGAGCTATCGCGCTTGCCTCTTAATTCAGGCAATCTAGATAATACCTCTGACAGGGTATTATTCATGATTGCAGCCATGTCCTGCAAGGTAATCGCTATGGGCGTCCCTGATGTAATTGGCGCCATATTAGCGTGCGTCCCCTGAGCGGGAGGCGAAGGGTCTGACACGTGGGGAGAGTTAGTCGGCATAACTTCCCCCTCGACAGAACCCTCTGGTGATAATTCTTTTATAGATAAAGACTGATCTTTACTGTTTAAGGTGAAATCAATACATTTAGTACACATTCTCCTATGGGGCTCCACCATGGCTTTCAAACATAATGAACAAGTAGGTTCCTCTGTGTCTGACATGTTTAAACAGACTAGCAATGAGACTAGCAAGATTACAAGCAATATAAAAAACGTTACTGCGCCTTTAAGAAACACAAATTTTCCCAAATTTTGAAATAACAGTGAAAAAATGCAGTTACAATAACGACATTTTTACAGTGTATGTAATAAGTTAGCAGAGCATTGCACCCACTTGCAAATGGATGATTAACCCCTTAATACCAAAAACGGAATAACAAATGACAAAAACGTTTTTTAAACAGTCACAACAACTGCCACAGCTCTACTGTGGCTTTTTACCTCCCTCAATACGACTTTTGAAGCCTTTTGAGCCCTTCAGAAAAGTCCGGGATCATGCAGGAAGAAGCTGGATGTCTGTGCAAAAAAACGCCAAAATAGGCCCCTCCCACTCATATTACAACAGTGGGAAGCCTCAGGGAACTGTTTCTAGGCAAAATTCAAGCCAGCCATGTGGAAAAAACTAGGCCCCAATAAGTTTTATCACCAAACATATGTAAAAAACGATTAAACATGCCAGCAAACGTTTTAAAATACACTTTTATAAGAGTATGTATCTCTATTAATAAGCCTGATACCAGTTGCTATCACTGCATTTAAGGCTTTACTTACATCACTTCGGTATCAGCAGCATTTTCTAGCAAATTCCATCCCTAGAAAAATATTTTAACTGCACATACCTTATTACAGGAAAACCTGCACGCTATTCCCCCTCTGAAGTTACCTCACTCCTCAGAATATGTGAGAACAGCAAAGGATCTTAGTTACTTCTGCTAAGATCATAGAAAACGCAGGCAGATTCTTCTTCTAAATACTGCCTGAGATAAACAGTACACTCCTGTACCATTTAAAAATAACAAACTTTTGAAATAAACTAAATATAAAACACCACAGTTCTCTTACGACCTCCATCTTAGTTGAGAGTTGCAAGAGAATGACTGGGTATGGCAGTGAGGGGAGGAGCTATATAGCAGCTCTGCTGTGGGTGATCCTCTTGCAACTTCCTGTTGGGAAGGAGAATATCCCACAAGTAATGGATGATCCGTGGACTGGATACACTTAACAAGAGAAAGCAGTTTACAAAAATCTGCACAGAGGAACCAGGAAAGTTTACATTAGAGATGAGCACAGTGACAATACTGCCAAACCCTGTGAACTCACAGCACACCCAATGGCAGTATCCTCCCTATAGCCATAAACACACAATAGGCAGGCACAGAAGTCTGTGAAGCTGGGATTGCTACATGCTTTTTTGATGGGAAAGTACCCCTTACCCTATCATGTATGTTAAAGGGACAGTCTACAATATAATTTTTATGGTTTTAAAATAGATAATCCCTTTATTACCCATTCCCCAGTTTTGCATAAGCACCACAGTTATATTAATATACTTTTTACCTCAGTGATTATCTTGTATCTAAGCATCTTCTGACAACCCCCTGATCACATGACGGTGACTGTTTGTCATCTATTGACTTGCATTTAGTATTGTGTTGTGCTAAATCTTAAATACCTTCTCGGATGTGAACACATTGTTATCTATATGGCCCACATGAACTAGCAGTCTCCTGTTGTGAAAAGCAAATACAAAAGCATGTGATTAAGAGGCTGTCTATAGAGCCTCTGAAACAGGCAGACATTTAGAGGTGTACATTTTATAAAGTATATTAATCTAACAATGTTGGTTGTGCAAAGCTGGGGAATGGATAGTAAAAGCATTATCTATCTTTTTAAACAATAACAATTTTAGTGTAGACTGCCCCTTTAATATTGTCAAGTAAGACAGACACCCATATGCATTACTAAAAGCCTGGAGGGAAAACACACAGAAGAGGCCTAGAACCAAGGGACTTAATGGCTCTGGTAGACACCAAGACTGAGGACACAATAAATTCTGTGAAATACACAACACAAAAAGGAGAGGAAATTATACACATTTTTGAAAGCTGTATGCAGAGAAAACCTAGTGACTAATCATATGAAGTGGGTCCCCTATCAAGGTTCTTGGGTATGAAACCCTATTCACAAAGTTCCATCAAACATGGTGGAGCAGAATGCCTGAGGCTGCCAAACAGCATCATGAACTATGTCACATCAAGGAAGAGAAGCCTTTCCAACTGAATATTATTGAGATCAGTAATGTAACACCTTGGAGCCTATACTAGCATCAGCCACAAAAACACAACAGAGACACGTATTATTAGGCTTTTGGTACTCAACAGGAGTTTAAAAAAAGAAAAATATTTTATTTGCCCATTACAGCTTTTAAGACGTAGAGTTAATTAAAAAACTTAAATTATGCTTACCTGATCATTTTATTTTCTTCTGACGGGAGAGTCCACAGCTGCATTCATTACTTTTGGGAATTCAGAACCTGGCCACCAGGAGAAGGCAAAGACACCCCAGCCAAAGGCTTGAATACCTCCCCCACTTCCCTCATCCCCCAGTCATTCTGCCAAGGAAACAAGGAACAGTAGGAGAAATATCAGGGTGAAAAAGGTGCCAGAAAAACAAAAACAAAAATTACGGCCATATAAAAAAAAAACTCGGGTGGGGAGCTGTGGACTCTCCCAGTCTGAAGAAAAGAAAATTATCAGGTAAGCATAATTTAAGTTTTTCTTCATAAACGGGGAGAGTCCGCAGCTGCATTCATTACTTTTGGGAAAACAATACCCGAGCTATAGAGGACATTGAATGCAAAAAGGGCGGTACAAAAGGCAGCCCATTCTGAGGGAAACACAGCCTGAAAACACCCAAAGTCCAGACAAAAAAAACTGCTTCACTAGAAGCCAAAACAAAAAGGAAAAGGTCCAAGTAACTGCCCAACAGTTAGAACTAGCAAGAGACCGCTCAGGTTATTAGACTCGACCAGTCCAACAAGTCTCTGAGGAGACAAAGTCCTGCAGGCACTCAGCCGGCAAAATAAACTCACCCCGACCCGAAGGAAGAGGAACATCTACATTCCCCCAGAAGGGAAGAAAGAGGACTCAGATAAAAGAGTTCGAAAGGACCTTCAGAACACAAAAGGACTAGGGCAAAAAGAAAACCCAAAAGGTAACTCCAAGAGAGTAAACCAGGCTGAAACAGGGCAAAACCGATGACAAAAACCCTACCGACCCAGCAGAGCAAAGGGAGGATTAAATCCCTTTCTGCATAGAAACCAAGGGATAAAAGTAATGCACCAGGCGGATACTATGGAATGCCAAATACACCCCAAAGGGCGGGAAAACGAAACCAGAACAGCTTACCCGCACATAGGAACATAAGGCTGAATACAGGCACAAAAGGTCAAGTACCGAACAAAGAACCATCAAGATACTACAGCCGGCCCAGTAGAAAAGTCTAATTCTCCAATAAAAGAGACAAATATTCGCCCATAGGAACAGAAGATGTCCCGGAACCAGGAAACTGGGCCGTCCCCTGGATACAGAACCCCAAAATGTCCAGACAAGACAAGGACCAAGACAAAAAAACCCAGACACCCGGAACTCGGAGCTTGCTTTCCACAAATAATAACCCCAGGAACCACCGGGTTACCCCATCCGGAGCAGACTTTGCACCACAGACGATGCAATCACAGTCATATCCAAGACGCCTTGGACACTGAACTCTCACGTAAGTGTCCCAGACACAGAGTGCTTAAGACACCCACAGCAGGATACAACTCCTAACTTAAAGGGTGCTAGGCAATGATGAAAGGCAACAAAAGAGCAGAGCTCAACTCTTAGATGGATTGAGAATATTCTCCAAGATCCTCTTCCCAGGAATCCCCTACAGCTCGAGGAAATAACGAATGAATGAACATCCTAACCCCTGGCAGGTGAAAACCCAAATAAAAGTAGGGGCGAAAACAGGAAAAAATGAGACAACCTAATCTGCAAATCTCCAAAATATTGGAGCAGACGAGATCACAGAAGTGGAAAAAGCCAAAAGGCCCTAACTTCCTGAAACAGAATACCAGAAGGCCAACCCCAAGGAAAGGGGACAAAAAGGCCGAATCAGCCTCAAACCGAAGGAAGAGATATCGTCATCAAGGCAAACAGAGTCCAAGAGGACAATATCTCAAAATAGAAGATGTGGAATAAGTTACCCAGAGTAATCCTTAGCAGGAACCGCTCTGGACCCCGCCAACAAATAGGAACAGGACAGTAAGGACTGAGTACCATCCCCTGATGCCCCACCCAAAAGAAGAAACGAGAACCAGCCTGACGTCTGGGGCGAAAGTCCTCCTCTACCATGTTTTAGTCCTGTATGGGCAGAGCCTCAAAAATGTATTAAAACTCATGGAAGTTCCACTTCACGAAAACTCTAGCAAAAAGCGAAAGCATTATTCAATCCGAAAAGAAACCAAAGAATAACGAACTCCTCATCCAAGTGAGCAACTCACCACCCAACCAGGTCAACCAGTTACACCGGCACCACGTGGATGATATAGACTGTAAGGAACAGAAAATAGTGCCCGACCAGGACCAGCCTGCTACATAGGGCACTCAAAACTGACCCAGACCACAGAAAAATTGAGACCCCAATAGGAATCGACAAAGTATTTAAAGCCAATAGAATGAGAGCTCAATCCTATTGGCTGATTGGATCAGCCAATAGGATGAAAGCTCAGTCCAATTGGCTGATTGCAACAGCCAATAGGATTTTTTCCACTTTAATTCCTATTGGCTGATAGAAATCTTTCAGCCAATAGGAATGTAAGGGACGCCATCGTGGACATCACTTAAAGGGAACCTTCAGTTGACGCCGACGACCGTAAGAAGAGGATGCTCAGCGCCGGATGTCTTGAAGATGGACCCGCTCCACACCGGATGGATGAAGATAGAAGATGCTGTCTGGATGAAGACTTCTTGCCGCTTGGATGAGGACTTCGCCGGATGGATGAGGATGGATGTCCGGACTTCGATAACTGTAAGTGGATCGTCAGGGATTAGTGTTTTTTTTTAAGGGTTTTTTGGGTGGGTTTTTTTTTAGCTTACGGTTTGGGCAATGTAAAAGAGCTAAATGCCCTTTAAAGGGCAATGCCCATCCAAATGCCCTTTTCAGGGCAATGGTTAGCTTAGGTTTATTTTATTGGGGGGGGTTAGTTGGTTGGGTGGTGTTTGCATTTTTTTTTACAGGTAAAAGAGCCGATTTCTTTGGGGCAATGAGCCACAAAACCCCTTTTTAAGGGCCATTGGCAGTTTAGTGTAGGCTATGGATTTTTTATTTTGTGGGGCTTTTTTATTTTGATAGAGCTATTAGATTAGGAGTAATTTCATTTTATTTTTGATAATTTCGTTTTTTATTTTTTGTAATTTAGTGTTTATTTTTTTAGTAATTTAGAAAATTGTATTTTAATAATTTATTTTTTTTATTTTATTGTAATGTTAGTTTTTAGTGTAAGGCAGGTTAGGTTTTATTTTACAGGTATGTATTTATTATAACTAGGTAGCTAGTAAATAGTTAATAACTATTTACTAACTAGTCTACCTAGTTAAAATAAATACAAACTTACCTGTGAAATAAAAATAAAACCTTATATAGCTACAATATAACTATTAGTTATATTCTAGCTCGCTTAGGTTTTATTTTACAGGTAAGTATGTATTTAGTTTTAAATAGGAATTATTTAGGTAATAATTGTAAGGTTTATTTAGATTTCTTTTAATTATATTTAAGTAACGGGGTGTCAGGGTTAGACTTAGGGTTATGCTTTGGGTTAGGGTTATGTTAGGGTTAGGTTTAGGGGTTAAAATATTTATTTAGTGTTAGTGATGTTGGAGGCCAGAGGTTTAGGGGTTAATAACGTTAGTATAGTGGCAGCGACATTGGGTGCAGCAGATTAGGGGTTAATAACTGTAATGTAGGTGGTGGCAATGTTAGGGGTCGCAGATTAGGGGTTAATAACTGTATGTAGGTTGCGGCAATATCGGGAGCGGCAGATTAGAGGTTACAAGTTTTATTTAGGTGGCGGCGATAAGGGCGGCAGATTAGGGGTTAATAACATTATGCAGGTTGCGGCAATGTTAGGGGCAGCAGATTAGGGGTGTTTAGACATGGTTTTTATGCTGGGGTGTTAGGTTTAAACCTTACTTTTTCTTTCCCCATAGACATCAATTGGGCTGCATTATGGAGCTTTTGTTTCCACGATCGCAGGTGTTGTTTTTTGCCGGCTCTCCCCATTGATGTCTATGGGGAAATCGTGCACTAGCACGTCAAAGCAGCGCTTGTATTTGGGTGCGGTATGGAGCTCAACGCAACCATATCGCCTGCACAAGCCTAGTTTTAGTAAACTTGTAATAGCAGCACTATAGGGACGTGAAATAACGCCACTTTTGTGGCGGTTGTTAATTTCCCTATATCACTCAAAACTCTTAATCTAGCTGATTATGATTTAAAAAGAGTAAACACAGTTGATTGATAATAAATGGCTTCAGCCAAACACTATCCATGAGTGAAATTAATGTTTTTGTGTTATTATTCATATTCTCTAAAACATGGCCAAGAAATCATAAATTCTGCCAGGGTATGTAAACTTATGAGCACAACTGTAATTCCTGATATCTGCGTAACTATATCACTTATTCCTGCACTAGGAATATTAACCTCAACCTGTTCTTGCATATATTCTATGTTGGCTTCTGTGTTTTTTTAAATTTTTCTTGTCCCTGTGCTTTGGAGGCATGGCAGGTGAACTGCCTCGACTAGAGGCTATAAATCTTTCCATGTGCTAAAAAAAGAGTGCAACAGTGCTAAAAACTGAGGAGAGGGAAAAAAAGGGGAAATATATATGTGTGTGTGTGTGTGTGTGTGTGTGTGTGTGTGTGTGTGTGTGTGTGTGTGTGTGTGTATATATATATATATATATATATATATATATATATATATATATATCCGGTCTGAATACCATTGAGAAAGGCTCACGGTAGAGCCGAAACGTTTGGTTTCTTCTGCTTATTGAATAAATCGGATTATAACAAAATTGTGTGCCGGCTGTTCTTGGATCTCATCAGGCAACGGAGTCCGTCCGTTGGATCCGGTTCTGCACTACTGTATGTATATATATATATATGTATATATATATATATATATATATATATATATATATATATATATATATATATATATATATATATATATATATATATATATATACACACACACACACACACACACACACACACAGAGAGAAGTGCACTCACAGGAACGAACAACCAGCTCAATATCATTGTTAGCCTGTTCTATGGCGATTTACCACCTGGGTGCAACTTCTTTTAGCCCAGTAATGCCTTTCCCAGAGTAGAACTTTCCTGTAGTATATCAGTCTGATCCCGCCTATTACGGTCAGTCCAGTGCCGAAACACCAGGCAATTCCAGGCAATTCTCCTCTGAACAAGGAACACAGCAACCCCAGATGATCGTTTCGGCCTTCATTGGGCCTCGTCAGTGAGGTGTAGCATTATTCCTCTAAGCACACTGAGAAGGAGGGAAATAAGGGAGGAAGGCAGTTAAGGGAGGGAGAAAGGGAAAGAAGGGAGAGGGGAAGGGAGGTAAAGAAGAATACACTTTGAAACAATCACTGCCCTTCACATGCAACAACATACAGTAATTATCATGATTCAAGTAATTAAACTTTTGAAGTGTCTGTTTACTTTTTACTCCGTGGGTTCATGAATGCAGACAAAGTTAGCTATTAGTAGCTAACATACATTAGTGCTGAGTTATTATGATTAGACATCACATGAATGCAGAGAAAGCCAGCTATTAGTAGCTAACATACATTAGCGCTGAGAGTTTATGATTAGACATCACATGAATGCAAAGACAGCTAGCTATTAGTAGCTAACATACATTAGTGCTGAGAGTTTATGATTAGACATCACACGAATGCAGAGAAAGCTATTAGTAGCTAACATACATTAGTGCTGAGAGTTTATGATTAGACATCACATGAATGCAGAGAAAGCTAGCTATTAGTAGCTAACATACATTAGCACTGAGAGTTTATGATTAGACATCACATGAATGCAGAGAAAGCTAGCTATTAGTAGCTAACATACATTAGCAATGAGAGTTTATGATTAGACATCACATGAATGCAGAGAAAGCTAGCTATTAGTAGCAAACATACATTAGCAATGAGAGTTTATGATTAGACATCACATGAATGCAGAGAAAGCTAGCTATTAGTAGCTAACATACATTAGCACTGAGAGTTTATGATTAGACATCACATGAATGCAGAGAACGCTAGCTATTAGTAGCTAACATACATTAGCACTGAGAGTTTATGATTAGACATCACATGAATGCAGAGAAAGCCAGCTATTAGTAGCTAACATACATTACTGCTGAGAGTTTATGAATAGACATCACATGAATGCAGAGAAAGCTAGCTATTAGTAGTTAACATACATTAGCGAAGAGATTTTATAATTAGACATCACATGAATGCAGAGAAAGCTAGCTATTAGTAGCTAAAATACATTAGAAATGAGAGTTTATGATTAGACATCACATGAATGCAGAGAAAGCTAGCTATTAGTAGCTAACATACATTAGCGAAGAGATTTTATAATTAGACATCACATGAATGCAGAGAAAGCTAGCTATTAGTAGCTAACATACATTAGCAATGAGAGTTTATGATTAGACATCACATGAATGCAGAGAAAGCAAGCTATTAGTAGCTAAAATACATTAGAAATGAGAGTTTATGATTAGACATCACATGAATGCAGAGAAAGCTAGCTATTAGTAGCTAACATACATTAGTGCTGAGAGTTTATGATTAGACATCACATGACTGCAGAGAAAGCTAGCTATTAGTAGCTAACATACATTAGCACTGAGAGTTTAT
This sequence comes from Bombina bombina, assembly GCF_027579735.1. Classification (NCBI taxonomy): domain Eukaryota; kingdom Metazoa; phylum Chordata; class Amphibia; order Anura; family Bombinatoridae; genus Bombina; species Bombina bombina. Next base: position 758,889,728 of record NC_069503.1, read on the forward strand.
GATTAGACATCACATGCATGCAGAGAAAGTCAGCTATTAGTAGCTAACATACATTAACACTGAGAGTTTATGATTAAACATCACATGAATGCAGAGAAAGCTAGCTATCAGTAGCTAACATACATTAACACTGAGAGTTTATGATTAGACATCACATGAATGCAGAGAAAGACAGCTATTAGTAGCTAACATACATTAGTGCTGAGAGTTTATGATTAGACATCACATGACTGCAGAGAAAGCTATCTATTAGTAGCTAACATACATTAGCACTGAGAGTTTATGATTAGACATCACACGAATGCAGAGAAAGCTATTAGTAGCCAACATACATTAGTGCTGAGAGTTTATGATTAGACATCACATGAATGCAGAGAAAGCTAGCTATTAGTAGCTAACATACATTAGCACTGAGAGTTTATAATTAGACATCACATGAATGCAGAGAAAGCTAGCTATTAGTAGCTAACATACATTAGCACTGAGAGTTTATGATTAGACATCACATGAATGCAGAGAACGCTAGCTATTAGTAGCCAACATACATTAGCGCTGAGAGTTTATGATTAGACATCACATGAATGCAGAGAACGCTAGCTATTAGTAGCTAACATACATTAGCACTGAGAGTTTATGATTAGACATCACATGCATGCAGAGAAAGTCAGCTATTAGTAGCTAACATACATTAACACTGAGAGTTTATGATTAAACATCACATGAATGCAGAGAAAGCTAGCTATTAGTAGCTAACATACATTCGCACTGAGAGTTTATGATTAGACATCACATGAATGCAGAGACCGCTAGCTATTAGTAGCCAACATACATTAGCGCTGAGAGTTTATGATTAGACATCACATGAATGCAGAGAAAGCTAGCTATTAGTAGTTAACATACATTAGTGCTGAGAGTTTATGATTAGACATCACATGAATGCAGAGAAAGCTAGTTATTAGTAGCTAACATACATTAGCGAAGAGATTTTATAATTAGACATCACATGAATGCAGAGAAAGCTAGCTATTAGTAGCTAACATACATTAGCACTGAGAGTTTATGATTAGACATCACATGAATGCAGAGAACGCTAGCTATTAGTAGCTAACATACATTAGTGCTGAGAGTTTATGATTAGACATCACATGACTGCAGAGAAAGCTAGCTATTAGTAGCTAACATACATTAGCACTGAGAGTTTATGATTAGACATCACATGAATGCAGAGAAAGACAGATATTAGTAGCTAACATACATTAGCTCTGAGAGTTTATGATTAGACATCACATGAATGCAGAGAACGCTAGCTATTAGTAGCCAACATACATTAGTGCTGAGAGTTTATGATTAGACATCACATGAATGCAGAGAACGCTAGCTATTTGTAGCTAACATACATTAGCACTGAGAGTTTGATTAGACATCACATGCATGCAGAGAAAGTCAGCTATTAGTAGCTAACATACATTAGCACTGAGAGTTTATGATTAGACATCACATGAAAGCAGAGAAAGCTAGCTATTAGTAGCTAACATACATTAGCGCTGAGAGTTTATAATTAGACATCACATGAATGCAGAGAAAGCTAGCTATTAGTAGCTAACATACATTAGCACTGAGAGTTTATGATTAGACATCACATGAATGCAGAGAAAGCTATCTATTAGTAGCTAACATACATTAGCACTGAAAGTTTATGATTAGACATCACATGAATGCAGAGAAAACTAGCTATTAGTAGCTAACATACATTAGCACTGAGAGTTTATGATTAGACATCACATGAATGCAGAGAAAGCTATTAGTAGCCAACATACATTAGTGCTGAGAGTTTATGATTAGACATCACATGAATGCAGAGAAAGCTAGCTATTAGTAGCTAACATACATTAGCACTGAGAGTTTATGATTAGACATCACATGAATGCAGAGAAAACTAGATATTAGTAGCTAACATACATTAGCACTGAGAGTTTATGATTAGACATCACATGAATGCAGAGAAAGCTAGCTATTAGTAGCTAACATACATTAGCAATGAGAGTTTATGATTAGACATCACATGAAAGCAGAGAAAGCTAGCTATTAGTAGCTAACAAATTAGAAATGAGAGTTTATGATTAGACATCACATGAAAGCAGAGAAAGCTAGCTATTAGTAGCTAACATACATTAGCGCTGAGAGTTTATAATTAGACATCACATGAATGCAGAGAAAGCTAGCTATTAGTAGCTAACATACATTCGCACTGAGAGTTTATGATTAGACATCACATGAATGCAGAGAACGCTAGCTATTAGTAGCCAACATACATTAGCGCTGAGAGTTTATGATTAGACATCACATGAATGCAGAGAACGCTAGCTATTAGTAGCGAACATACATTAGCAATGAGAGTTTATGATTAGACATCACATGCATGCAGAGAAAGTCAGCTATTAGTAGCTAACATACATTAACACAGAGTTTATGATTAAACATCACATGAATGCAGAGAAAGCCAGCTATTAGTAGCTAACATACATTACTGCTGAGAGTTTATGATTAGACATCACATGAATGCAGAGAAAGCTAGCTATTAGTAGCTAACATACATTAGCACTGAGAGTTTATGATTAGACATCACATGAATGCAGAGAAAACTAGCTATTAGTAGCTAACATACATTAGCACTGAGAGTTTATGATTAGACATCACATGAATGCAGAGAAAGCTAGCTATTAGTAGCTAACATACATTAGCAATGAGAGTTTATGATTAGACATCACATGAAAGCAGAGAAAGCTAGCTATTAGTAGCTAACAAATTAGAAATGAGAGTTTATGATTAGACATCACATGAAAGCAGAGAAAGCTAGCTATTAGTAGCTAACATACATTAGCGCTGAGAGTTTATAATTAGACATCACATGAATGCAGAGAAAGCTAGCTATTAGTAGCTAACATACATTCGCACTGAGAGTTTATGATTAGACATCACATGAATGCAGAGAACGCTAGCTATTAGTAGCCAACATACATTAGCGCTGAGAGTTTATGATTAGACATCACATGAATGCAGAGAACGCTAGCTATTAGTAGCGAACATACATTAGCAATGAGAGTTTATGATTAGACATCACATGCATGCAGAGAAAGTCAGCTATTAGTAGCTAACATACATTAACACAGAGTTTATGATTAAACATCACATGAATGCAGAGAAAGCCAGCTATTAGTAGCTAACATACATTACTGCTGAGAGTTTATGAATAGACATCACATGAATGCAGAGAAAGCTAGCTATTAGTAGTTAACATACATTAGTGCTGAGAGTTTATGATTAGACATCACATGAATGCAGAGAAAGCTAGCTATTAGTAGCTAACATACATTAGCGCTGAGAGTTTATGATTAGACATCACATGAATGCAGAGAAAGCCAGATATTAGTAGCTAACATACATTAGCTCTGAGAGTTTATGATTAGACATCACATGAATGCAGAGAACGCTAGCTATTAGTAGCTAACATACATTAACACTGAGAGTTTATGATTAGACATCACATGAATGCAGAGAACGCTAGCTATTAGTAGCGAACATACATTAGCAATGAGAGTTTATGATTAGACATCACATGAATGCAGAGAAAGCTAGCTATTAGTAGCTAACATACATTAGCACTGAGAGTTTATGATTAGACATCACATGAATGCAGAGAAAGCCAGCTATTAGTAGCTAACATACATTACTGCTGAGAGTTTATGAATAGACATCACATGAATGCAGAGAAAGCTAGCTATTAGTAGTTAACATACATTAGCACTGAGAGTTTATGATTAGACATCACATGAATGCAGAGAACGCTAGCTATTAGTAGCGAACATACATTAGCGCTGAGAGTTTATGATTAGACATCACATGAATGCAGAGAAAGCCAGCTATTAGTAGCTAACATACATTACTGCTGAGAGTTTATGAATAGACATCACATGAATGCAGAGAAAGCTAGCTATTAGTAGTTAACATACATTAGCACTGAGAGTTTATGATTAGACATCACATGAATGCAGAGAACGCTAGCTATTAGTAGCGAACATACATTAGCGCTGAGAGTTTATAATTAGACAGCACATGAATGCAGAGAAAGCGAGCTATTAGTAGCTAACATACATTAGCAATGAGAGTTTATGATTAGACATCACATGAATGCAGAGAAAGCTAGCTATTAGTAGCTAACATACATTAGCGCTGAGAGTTTATGATTAGACATCACATGAATGCAGAGAAAGCTAGCTATTAGTAATTAACATACATTAACACTGAGAGTTTATGATTAGACATCACACGAATGGAGAGAAAGCTATTAGTAGCTAACATACATTAGAAATGAGAGTTTATGATTAGACATCACATGACTGCAGAGAAAGCTAGCTATTAGTAGCTAACATACATTAGCACTGAGAGTTTATGATTAGACATCACATGAATGCAGAGAACGCTAGCTATTAGTAGCCAACATACATTAGCGCTGAGAGTTTATGATTAGACATCACATGAATGCAGAGAACGCTAGCTATTAGTAGCTAACATACATTAGCACTGAGAGTTTATGATTAGACATCACATGCATGCAGAGAAAGTCAGCTATTAGTAGCTAACATACATTAACACAGAGTTTATGATTAAACATCACATGAATGCAGAGAAAGCTAGCTATTAGTAGCTAACATACATTAGCACTGAGAGTTTATGATTAGACATCACATGAATGCAGAGAAAGTCAGCTATTAGTAGCTAACATACATTAGTGCTGAGAGTTTATGATTAGACATCACATGACTGCAGAGAAAGCTAGCTATTAGTAGCTAACATACATTAGCACTAAGAGTTTATGATTAGACATCACATGAATGCAGAGAAAGCTAGCTATTAGTAGCAAACATACATTAGCAATGAGAGTTTATGATTAGACATCACATGAATGCAGAGAAAGCTAGCTATTAGTAGCTAACATACATTAGCACTGAGAGTTTATGATTAGACATCACATGAATGCAGAGAACGCTAGCTATTAGTAGCTAACATACATTAGCACTGAGAGTTTATGATTAGACATCACATGAATGCAGAGAAAGCTAGCTATTAGTAGTTAACATACATTAGCGAAGAGATTTTATAATTAGACATCACATGAATGCAGAGAAAGCTAGCTATTAGTAGCTAAAATACATTAGAAATGAGAGTTTATGATTAGACATCACATGAATGCAGAGAAAGCTAGCTATTAGTAGCTAACATACATTAGCGAAGAGATTTTATAATTAGACATCACATGAATGCAGAGAAAGCTAGCTATTAGTAGCTAACATACATTAGCAATGAGAGTTTATGATTAGACATCACATGAATGCAGAGAAAGCAAGCTATTAGTAGCTAAAATACATTAGAAATGAGAGTTTATGATTAGACATCACATGAATGCAGAGAAAGCTAGCTATTAGTAGCTAACATACATTAGTGCTGAGAGTTTATGATTAGACATCACATGACTGCAGAGAAAGCTAGCTATTAGTAGCTAACATACATTAGCACTGAGAGTTTATGATTAGACATCACATGCATGCAGAGAAAGTCAGCTATTAGTAGCTAACATACATTAACACTGAGAGTTTATGATTAAACATCACATGAATGCAGAGAAAGCTAGCTATCAGTAGCTAACATACATTAACACTGAGAGTTTATGATTAGACATCACATGAATGCAGAGAAAGACAGCTATTAGTAGCTAACATACATTAGTGCTGAGAGTTTATGATTAGACATCACATGACTGCAGAGAAAGCTATCTATTAGTAGCTAACATACATTAGCACTGAGAGTTTATGATTAGACATCACACGAATGCAGAGAAAGCTATTAGTAGCCAACATACATTAGTGCTGAGAGTTTATGATTAGACATCACATGAATGCAGAGAAAGCTAGCTATTAGTAGCTAACATACATTAGCACTGAGAGTTTATAATTAGACATCACATGAATGCAGAGAAAGCTAGCTATTAGTAGCTAACATACATTAGCACTGAGAGTTTATGATTAGACATCACATGAATGCAGAGAACGCTAGCTATTAGTAGCCAACATACATTAGCGCTGAGAGTTTATGATTAGACATCACATGAATGCAGAGAACGCTAGCTATTAGTAGCTAACATACATTAGCACTGAGAGTTTATGATTAGACATCACATGCATGCAGAGAAAGTCAGCTATTAGTAGCTAACATACATTAACACTGAGAGTTTATGATTAAACATCACATGAATGCAGAGAAAGCTAGCTATTAGTAGCTAACATACATTCGCACTGAGAGTTTATGATTAGACATCACATGAATGCAGAGACCGCTAGCTATTAGTAGCCAACATACATTAGCGCTGAGAGTTTATGATTAGACATCACATGAATGCAGAGAAAGCTAGCTATTAGTAGTTAACATACATTAGTGCTGAGAGTTTATGATTAGACATCACATGAATGCAGAGAAAGCTAGTTATTAGTAGCTAACATACATTAGCGAAGAGATTTTATAATTAGACATCACATGAATGCAGAGAAAGCTAGCTATTAGTAGCTAACATACATTAGCACTGAGAGTTTATGATTAGACATCACATGAATGCAGAGAACGCTAGCTATTAGTAGCTAACATACATTAGTGCTGAGAGTTTATGATTAGACATCACATGACTGCAGAGAAAGCTAGCTATTAGTAGCTAACATACATTAGCACTGAGAGTTTATGATTAGACATCACATGAATGCAGAGAAAGACAGATATTAGTAGCTAACATACATTAGCTCTGAGAGTTTATGATTAGACATCACATGAATGCAGAGAACGCTAGCTATTAGTAGCCAACATACATTAGTGCTGAGAGTTTATGATTAGACATCACATGAATGCAGAGAACGCTAGCTATTTGTAGCTAACATACATTAGCACTGAGAGTTTGATTAGACATCACATGCATGCAGAGAAAGTCAGCTATTAGTAGCTAACATACATTAGCACTGAGAGTTTATGATTAGACATCACATGAAAGCAGAGAAAGCTAGCTATTAGTAGCTAACATACATTAGCGCTGAGAGTTTATAATTAGACATCACATGAATGCAGAGAAAGCTAGCTATTAGTAGCTAACATACATTAGCACTGAGAGTTTATGATTAGACATCACATGAATGCAGAGAAAGCTATCTATTAGTAGCTAACATACATTAGCACTGAGAGTTTATGATTAGACATCACATGAATGCAGAGAAAACTAGCTATTAGTAGCTAACATACATTAGCACTGAGAGTTTATGATTAGACATCACATGAATGCAGAGAAAGCTATTAGTAGCCAACATACATTAGTGCTGAGAGTTTATGATTAGACATCACATGAATGCAGAGAAAGCTAGCTATTAGTAGCTAACATACATTAGCACTGAGAGTTTATGATTAGACATCACATGAATGCAGAGAAAACTAGCTATTAGTAGCTAACATACATTAGCACTGAGAGTTTATGATTAGACATCACATGAATGCAGAGAAAGCTAGCTATCAGTAGCTAACATACATTAACACTGAGAGTTTATGATTAGACATCACATGAATGCAGAGAAAGACAGCTATTAGTAGCTAACATACATTAGTGCTGAGAGTTTATGATTAGACATCACATGACTGCAGAGAAAGCTATCTATTAGTAGCTAACATACATTAGCACTGAGAGTTTATGATTAGACATCACACGAATGCAGAGAAAGCTATTAGTAGCCAACATACATTAGTGCTGAGAGTTTATGATTAGACATCACATGAATGCAGAGAAAGCTAGCTATTAGTAGCTAACATACATTAGCACTGAGAGTTTATAATTAGACATCACATGAATGCAGAGAAAGCTAGCTATTAGTAGCTAACATACATTAGCACTGAGAGTTTATGATTAGACATCACATGAATGCAGAGAACGCTAGCTATTAGTAGCCAACATACATTAGCGCTGAGAGTTTATGATTAGACATCACATGAATGCAGAGAACGCTAGCTATTAGTAGCTAACATACATTAGCACTGAGAGTTTATGATTAGACATCACATGCATGCAGAGAAAGTCAGCTATTAGTAGCTAACATACATTAACACTGAGAGTTTATGATTAAACATCACATGAATGCAGAGAAAGCTAGCTATTAGTAGCTAACATACATTCGCACTGAGAGTTTATGATTAGACATCACATGAATGCAGAGACCGCTAGCTATTAGTAGCCAACATACATTAGCGCTGAGAGTTTATGATTAGACATCACATGAATGCAGAGAAAGCTAGCTATTAGTAGTTAACATACATTAGTGCTGAGAGTTTATGATTAGACATCACATGAATGCAGAGAAAGCTAGTTATTAGTAGCTAACATACATTAGCGAAGAGATTTTATAATTAGACATCACATGAATGCAGAGAAAGCTAGCTATTAGTAGCTAACATACATTAGCACTGAGAGTTTATGATTAGACATCACATGAATGCAGAGAACGCTAGCTATTAGTAGCTAACATACATTAGTGCTGAGAGTTTATGATTAGACATCACATGACTGCAGAGAAAGCTAGCTATTAGTAGCTAACATACATTAGCACTGAGAGTTTATGATTAGACATCACATGAATGCAGAGAAAGACAGATATTAGTAGCTAACATACATTAGCTCTGAGAGTTTATGATTAGACATCACATGAATGCAGAGAACGCTAGCTATTAGTAGCCAACATACATTAGTGCTGAGAGTTTATGATTAGACATCACATGAATGCAGAGAACGCTAGCTATTTGTAGCTAACATACATTAGCACTGAGAGTTTGATTAGACATCACATGCATGCAGAGAAAGTCAGCTATTAGTAGCTAACATACATTAGCACTGAGAGTTTATGATTAGACATCACATGAAAGCAGAGAAAGCTAGCTATTAGTAGCTAACATACATTAGCGCTGAGAGTTTATAATTAGACATCACATGAATGCAGAGAAAGCTAGCTATTAGTAGCTAACATACATTAGCACTGAGAGTTTATGATTAGACATCACATGAATGCAGAGAAAGCTATCTATTAGTAGCTAACATACATTAGCACTGAGAGTTTATGATTAGACATCACATGAATGCAGAGAAAACTAGCTATTAGTAGCTAACATACATTAGCACTGAGAGTTTATGATTAGACATCACATGAATGCAGAGAAAGCTATTAGTAGCCAACATACATTAGTGCTGAGAGTTTATGATTAGACATCACATGAATGCAGAGAAAGCTAGCTATTAGTAGCTAACATACATTAGCACTGAGAGTTTATGATTAGACATCACATGAATGCAGAGAAAACTAGCTATTAGTAGCTAACATACATTAGCACTGAGAGTTTATGATTAGACATCACATGAATGCAGAGAAAGCTAGCTATTAGTAGCTAACATACATTAGCAATGAGAGTTTATGATTAGACATCACATGAAAGCAGAGAAAGCTAGCTATTAGTAGCTAACAAATTAGAAATGAGAGTTTATGATTAGACATCACATGAAAGCAGAGAAAGCTAGCTATTAGTAGCTAACATACATTAGCGCTGAGAGTTTATAATTAGACATCACATGAATGCAGAGAAAGCTAGCTATTAGTAGCTAACATACATTCGCACTGAGAGTTTATGATTAGACATCACATGAATGCAGAGAACGCTAGCTATTAGTAGCCAACATACATTAGCGCTGAGAGTTTATGATTAGACATCACATGAATGCAGAGAACGCTAGCTATTAGTAGCGAACATACATTAGCAATGAGAGTTTATGATTAGACATCACATGCATGCAGAGAAAGTCAGCTATTAGTAGCTAACATACATTAACACAGAGTTTATGATTAAACATCACATGAATGCAGAGAAAGCCAGCTATTAGTAGCTAACATACATTACTGCTGAGAGTTTATGATTAGACATCACATGAATGCAGAGAAAGCTAGCTATTAGTAGCTAACATACATTAGCACTGAGAGTTTATGATTAGACATCACATGAATGCAGAGAAAACTAGCTATTAGTAGCTAACATACATTAGCACTGAGAGTTTATGATTAGACATCACATGAATGCAGAGAAAGCTAGCTATTAGTAGCTAACATACATTAGCAATGAGAGTTTATGATTAGACATCACATGAAAGCAGAGAAAGCTAGCTATTAGTAGCTAACAAATTAGAAATGAGAGTTTATGATTAGACATCACATGAAAGCAGAGAAAGCTAGCTATTAGTAGCTAACATACATTAGCGCTGAGAGTTTATAATTAGACATCACATGAATGCAGAGAAAGCTAGCTATTAGTAGCTAACATACATTCGCACTGAGAGTTTATGATTAGACATCACATGAATGCAGAGAACGCTAGCTATTAGTAGCTAACATACATTAGCGCTGAGAGTTTATGATTAGACATCACATGAATGCAGAGAACGCTAGCTATTAGTAGCGAACATACATTAGCAATGAGAGTTTATGATTAGACATCACATGCATGCAGAGAAAGTCAGCTATTAGTAGCTAACATACATTAACACAGAGTTTATGATTAAACATCACATGAATGCAGAGAAAGCCAGCTATTAGTAGCTAACATACATTACTGCTGAGAGTTTATGAATAGACATCACATGAATGCAGAGAAAGCTAGCTATTAGTAGTTAACATACATTAGTGCTGAGAGTTTATGATTAGACATCACATGAATGCAGAGAAAGCTAGCTATTAGTAGCTAACATACATTAGCGCTGAGAGTTTATGATTAGACATCACATGAATGCAGAGAAAGCCAGATATTAGTAGCTAACATACATTAGCTCTGAGAGTTTATGATTAGACATCACATGAATGCAGAGAACGCTAGCTATTAGTAGCTAACATACATTAACACTGAGAGTTTATGATTAGACATCACATGAATGCAGAGAACGCTAGCTATTAGTAGCGAACATACATTAGCAATGAGAGTTTATGATTAGACATCACATGAATGCAGAGAAAGCTAGCTATTAGTAGCTAACATACATTAGCACTGAGAGTTTATGATTAGACATCACATGAATGCAGAGAAAGCCAGCTATTAGTAGCTAACATACATTACTGCTGAGAGTTTATGAATAGACATCACATGAATGCAGAGAAAGCTAGCTATTAGTAGTTAACATACATTAGCACTGAGAGTTTATGATTAGACATCACATGAATGCAGAGAACGCTAGCTATTAGTAGCGAACATACATTAGCGCTGAGAGTTTATGATTAGACATCACATGAATGCAGAGAAAGCCAGCTATTAGTAGCTAACATACATTACTGCTGAGAGTTTATGAATAGACATCACATGAATGCAGAGAAAGCTAGCTATTAGTAGTTAACATACATTAGCACTGAGAGTTTATGATTAGACATCACATGAATGCAGAGAACGCTAGCTATTAGTAGCGAACATACATTAGCGCTGAGAGTTTATAATTAGACAGCACATGAATGCAGAGAAAGCGAGCTATTAGTAGCTAACATACATTAGCAATGAGAGTTTATGATTAGACATCACATGAATGCAGAGAAAGCTAGCTATTAGTAGCTAACATACATTAGCGCTGAGAGTTTATGATTAGACATCACATGAATGCAGAGAAAGCTAGCTATTAGTAATTAACATACATTAACACTGAGAGTTTATGATTAGACATCACACGAATGGAGAGAAAGCTATTAGTAGCTAACATACATTAGAAATGAGAGTTTATGATTAGACATCACATGACTGCAGAGAAAGCTAGCTATTAGTAGCTAACATACATTAGCACTGAGAGTTTATGATTAGACATCACATGAATGCAGAGAACGCTAGCTATTAGTAGCCAACATACATTAGCACTGAGAGTTTATGATTAGACATCACATGAATGCAGAGAACGCTAGCTATTAGTAGCGAACATACATTAGCGCTGAGAGTTTATGATTAGACATCACATGAATGCAGAGAAAGCCAGCTATTAGTAGCTAACATACATTACTGCTGAGAGTTTATGAATAGACATCACATGAATGCAGAGAAAGCTAGCTATTAGTAGTTAACATACATTAGCACTGAGAGTTTATGATTAGACATCACATGAATGCAGAGAACGCTAGCTATTAGTAGCGAACATACATTAGCGCTGAGAGTTTATAATTAGACAGCACATGAATGCAGAGAAAGCGAGCTATTAGTAGCTAACATACATTAGCAATGAGAGTTTATGATTAGACATCACATGAATGCAGAGAAAGCTAGCTATTAGTAGCTAACATACATTAGCGCTGAGAGTTTATGATTAGACATCACATGAATGCAGAGAAAGCTAGCTATTAGTAATTAACATACATTAACACTGAGAGTTTATGATTAGACATCACACGAATGGAGAGAAAGCTATTAGTAGCTAACATACATTAGTGCTGAGAGTTTATGATTAGACATCACATGAATGCAGAGAAAGCTAGCTATTAGTAGCTAACATACATTAGCAATGAGAGTTTATGATTAGACATTACATGAATGCAGAGAAAGCTAGCTATTAGTAGTTAACATACATTAGAAATGAGAGTTTATGATTAGACATCACATGACTGCAGAGAAAGCTAGCTATTAGTAGCTAACATACATTAGCACTGAGAGTTTATGATTAGACATCACATGAATGCAGAGAACGCTAGCTATTAGTAGCCAACATACATTAGCGCTGAGAGTTTATGATTAGACATCACATGAATGCAGAGAACGCTAGCTATTAGTAGCTAACATACATTAGCACTGAGAGTTTATGATTAGACATCACATGCATGCAGAGAAAGTCAGCTATTAGTAGCTAACATACATTAACACAGAGTTTATGATTAAACATCACATGAATGCAGAGAAAGCTAGCTATTAGTAGCTAACATACATTAGCACTGAGAGTTTATGATTAGACATCACATGAATGCAGAGAAAGTCAGCTATTAGTAGCTAACATACATTAGTGCTGAGAGTTTATGATTAGACATCACATGACTGCAGAGAAAGCTAGCTATTAGTAGCTAACATACATTAGCACTAAGAGTTTATGATTAGACATCACATGAATGCAGAGAACGCTAGCTATTAGTAGCTAACATACATTAACACTGAGAGTTTATGATTAGACATCACAAGAATGCAGAGAAAGCTAGCTATTAGTAGTTAACATACATTAGTGCTGAGAGTTTATGATTAGACATCACATGAATCCAGAGAAAGCCAGCTATTAGTAGCTAACAAACATTAGTGCTGAGAGTTTATGATTATACATCACATGAATGCAGAGAAAGCTAGCTATTAGTAACTAACATACATTAGCACTGAGAGTTTATGATTAGACATCACAAGCTGATCTAAGCAGTGCACAGACGCATCCAGTCTGTTAGTTACTAGGACCTGCAGTAAGCACTGTGCCTTGTTTTCTCTGTAAAGGCCTGCACTTTATTGCTCACTGTACTGTGTGCTGGCTTTTAAAGAGAGGATAGGGCAGATGTGCTGCCCCTCCCAATTCTGCTGCCCTAGGCACCGGCCTTGTTGGCCTAGGTCATAATACGCCCCTGCTTGAAAGTGTTACCATATTTGTCAGGCTCGCTATACGGCTGTACTCAAACCTTAGCGTAAACATTTCTTCTTAGTACAAGATTACTTAAAGGGACATGAAAATTTAAAATTCTATGTTTTATCTGAATCTTGAAATAAACAACTTTCCAATTTACTTAATTTTCTAGGTATCCTTTATTGAAGGAGTAGCAATGCACTACTGGGAGCTAACTAAACACATTGATTAGCCAATGACAAGAGGCATATATGTGCAGCGACCAATCAAAAGCTAGCTCCCAGCACCTGAGTCTACCTAGGTATGCTTTTCGACGTAGGATACCAAGAGAACTAAACAAATTAGATAATAGAAGTGAATTGGAAAGTTGTTCAAAATGACATGCTCTAATCCGAATCATGAAAGAAAGTTTTTGAGTTTCATGTCCCTTAAACCATAAAAACATATATAGGTAGGAAGCTTACCAGGAATCTCTACATCCTGAAACATGCACAAAGAGTAGAAATGCAGGACACAAGATGAAACATTAAGCCCATCATGAGAGGTTTCTTTAAAAATCTAATTACATAAAAAGACCACAAAACTGAAATAAGAGCATGCAATGTTTTAATTTTTCATTATAATGGCCCTTTAACCTGCCCAACGTGGACAATGGTCAAGAGAGGCTGGCCTCAAGCAATAGTAAGGATGTTGTCCTGAGAATGTTCAAACACTTTTTCTTCATGTGTGCAAAATAAAATGTAATCTAGAGCTAAGCACTAGCTACAACTACCTAACTACAATCAGGTAAAAAGTAAACTGATTAAAGCAAAAAAGGAGGAGAGGTAGAGAAGTATGGGAGAAGCCCCACACCAGCTCAGTATTCTGGGAGGCCTTCTGACCTACTTCAGTGGCTTCAGCGGTCAGCGTACAGCTACCTAGCAGTACTGAGTTGGTTCTACAAAGTCATAATAATAAAATCCCTCTCATATCATTTTATGCCATTATATAAAAACCTTTGTTTTAGTTGTAATTACTCTTTATTTCCAATTTTTACAAGGTCCAAAACCATCCCACTTAGAAATAAGACAGCATTCTACAAATTAAAAAAGAAGCAGTCCCCAAATGGCTAGGAGTTTCTTCTCTTTCAAATTAAAGAGAGATACAGTGATACAATGCTTTAGTATGTTAGAGTTTTTTATTATTGTACTGTTGTATGTGTTTATCCCCTGTAAACGCTAATTCAACATTTTCTGAGGTTTATTAGAAAACCTCCCAATCAGAGATGGATTTGCAAGTTATTAGTATGAGTATGGCCACACATTTTAATTTCCTAATAAAAAGCACTCTAAGAAAAACATAATTTATGCTTACCTGATAAATTCCTTTCTTCTGTTGTGTGATCAGTCCACGGGTCATCATTACTTCTGGGATATTATCTGCTCCCCTACAGGAAGTGCAAGAGGATTCACCCAGCAGAGTTGCTATATAGCTCCTCCCCTCTACGTCACCTCCAGTCATTCGACCAAAGACCAACGAGAAAGGAGAAACCAAGGGTGTAGTGGTGACTGAATTATAATTTAAAAAATATGTACCTGCCTTAAAAAACAGGGCGGGCCGTGGACTGATCACACAACAGAAGAAAGGAATTTATCAGGTAAGCATAAATTATGTTTTCTTCTGTTATGTGTGATCAGTCCACGGGTCATCATTACTTCTGGGATACCAATACCAAAGCAAAAGTACACGGATGACGGGAGGGATAGGCAGGCTCATTATACAGAAGGAACCACTGCCTGAAGAACCTTTCTCCCAAAAATAGCCTCCGAAGAAGCAAAAGTGTCAAATTTGTAAAATTTGGAAAAAGTATGAAGCGAAGACCAAGTTGCAGCCTTGCAAATCTGTTCAACAGAGGCCTCATTCTTAAAGGCCCAAGTGGAAGCCACAGCTCTAGTGGAATGAGCTGTAATTCTTTCAGGAGGCTGCTGTCCAGCAGTCTCATAGGCTAAACGTATTATGCTACGAAGCCAAAAAGAGAGAGAGGTAGCAGAAGCTTTTTGACCTCTCCTCTGTCCAGAATAAACGACAACAAACAGGGAAGAAGTTTGGCGAAAATCTTTAGTTGCCTGCAAGTAGAACTTGAGGGCACGAACTACATCCAGATTGTGTAGAAGACGTTCCTTCTTTGAAGAAGGATTTGGACACAAGGATGGAACAACAATCTCTTGATTGATATTCCTGTTAGTGACTACCTTAGGTAAGAACCCAGGTTTAGTACGCAGAACTACCTTGTCTGAGTGAAAGATCAGATAAGGAGAATCACAATGTAGGGCTGATAACTCAGAGACTCTTCGAGCCGAGGAAATAGCCATTAAAAATAGAACTTTCCAAGATAACAATTTTATATCAATGGAATGAAGAGGTTCAAACGGAACACCCTGTAAAACGTTAAGAACTAAGTTTAAACTCCATGGCGGAGCAACAGTTTTAAACACAGGCTTGATCCTAGCTAAAGCCTGACAAAAGGCCTGGATGTCTGAATTTTCTGACAGACGCCTGTGTAACAAGATGGACAGAGCTGAGATCTGTCCCTTTAATGAGCTAGCCGATAAACCCTTTTCTAAACCTTCTTGTAGAAAAGACAATATCCTAGGAATCCTAACCTTACTCCAGGAGTAATCTTTGGATTCACACCAGTATAGGTATTTACGCCATATTTTATGGTAAATCTTTCTGGTAACAGGCTTCCTAGCCTGTATCAGGGTATCAATAACCGACTCAGAAAAACCACGTTTTGATAAAATCAAGCGTTAAATTTCCAAGCAGTCAGCTTCAGAGAAGTTAGATTTTGATGTTTGAATGGACCCTGTATCAGAAGGTCCTGTCTTAGAGGTAGAGACCAAGGCGGACAGGATGACATGTCCACTAGATCTGCATACCAAGTCCTGCGTGGCCATGCAGGTGCTATTAGAATTACTGATGCTCTCTCCTGTTTGATTTTGGCAATCAATCGAGGAAGCAGCGGGAAGGGTGGAAACACATAAGCCATCCTGAAGTTCCAAGGTGCTGTCAAAGCATCTATCAGAACCGCTCCCGGATCCCTGGATCTGGATCCGTAGCGAGGAAGTTTGGCGTTCTGGCGAGACGCCATGAGATCTATATCTGGTTTGCCCCAACGTCGAAGTATTTGGGCAAAGACCTCCGGATGAAGTTCCCACTCCCCCGGATGAAAAGTCTGGCGACTCAAGAAATCCACCTCCCAGTTCTCTACTCCCGGGATGTGGATTGCTGACAGGTGGCAAGAGTGAGACTCTGCCCAGCGAAATATCTTTGATACTTCCATCATTGCTAGGGAGCTTCTTGTCCCTCCCTGATGGTTGATGTAAGCTACAGTCGTGATGTTGTCCGACTGAAACCTGATGAACCTCCGAGTTTTTAACTGGGGCCAAGCTAGAAGGGCATTGAGAACTGCTCTCAATTCCAGAATGTTTATTGGCAGGAGACTTTCCTCCTGACTCCATTGTCCCTGAGCCTTCAGAGAATTCCAGACAGCGCCCCAACCTAGAAGGCTGGCGTCTGTTGTTACAATTGTCCAGTCCGGCCTGCTGAACGGCATCCCCCTGGACAGATGTGGCCGAGAAAGCCACCATAAAAGAGAGTTTCTGGTCTCTTGATCCAGATTCAGAGTGGGGGACAAATCTGAGTAATCCCCATTCCACTGACTCAGCATGCACAATTGCAGCGGTCTGAGATGTAGGCGTGCAAAGGGAACTATGTCCATTGCTGCTACCATTAAGCCGATCACCTCCATGCATTGAGCTACTGACGGGAGTTGAATGGAATGAAGGACACGGCATGCATTTAGAAGCTTTGTTAATCTGTCTTCTGTCAGATAAATCTTCATTTCTACAGAATCTATAAGAGTCCCCAAGAATGGAACTCTTGTGAGAGGAAAGAGAGAACTCTTCTTTTCGTTCACTTTCCATCCATGCGACCTTAGAAATGCCAGAACTAACTCTGTATGAGACTTGGCAGTTTGAAAGCTTGAAGCTTGTATCAGAATGTCGTCTAGGTACGGAGCTACCGAAATTCCTCGCGGTCTTAGTACCGCCAGAAGGGCACCCAGAACCTTTGTAAAGATTCTTGGAGCCGTAGCCAATCCGAATGGAAGGGCTACAAACTGGTAATGCCTGTTTAAGAAGGCAAACCTTAGATACCGGTAATGATCTTTGTGAATCGGTATGTGAAGGTAAGCATCCTTTAAATCCACTGTGGTCATGTACTGACCCTCTTGGATCATGGGTAAGATTGTCCGAATAGTTTCCATTTTGAACGATGGAACTCTTAGGAATTTGTTTAGGATCTTTAAATCCAAGATTGGCCTGAAAGTTCCCTCTTTTTTGGGAACCACAAACAGGTTTGAGTAAAACCCTTGTCCTTGTTCCGACCGCGGAACCGGATGGATCACTCCCATTAATAATAGATCTTGTACACAGCGTAGAAACGCGTCCTTCTTTATTTGGTTTGTTGACAACCTTGACAGATGAAATCTCCCTCTTGGGGGAGAGAATTTGAAGTCTAGAAGGTATCCCTGAGATATGATCTCTAGCGCCCAGGGATCCTGGACATCTCTTGCCCAAGCCTGGGCGAAGAGAGAGAGTCTGCCCCCCACTAGATCCGGTCCCGGATCGGGGGCCCTCGGTTCATGCTGTCTTTGGGGCAGCAGCAGGTTTACTGGCCTGCTTGCCCTTGTTCCAGGACTGGTTAGGCTTCCAGCCTTGTCTGTAACGAGCAACAGCTCCTCCCTGTTTTGGTGCAGTGGAAGTTGGCGCTGCTCCTGCTTTGAAATTCCGAAAGGGACGAAAATTAGACTGTCTAGCCTTAGCTTTGGCTTTGTCTTGAGGTAGAGCGTGGCCCTTACCTCCTGTAATGTCAGCAATAATTTCTTTCAAACCGGGCCCAATAAAGTTTGCCCCTTGAAAGGTATATTAAGTAATTTGGACTTAGAAGTTACATCAGCCGACCAGGATTTTAGCCACAGCGCCCTGCGTGCCTGAATGGCGAATCCTGAATTCTTAGCCGTAAGTTTGGTTAAATGTACTACGGCCTCCGAAATGAATGAATTAGCTAGTTTAAGGACTCTAAGCCTGTCCGTAATGTCGTCCAGCGTAGCTGAACTAAGGTTCTCTTCCAGAGACTCAATCCAAAATGCTGCCGCAGCCGTGATCGGCGCGATGCATGCAAGGGGTTGTAATATAAAACCTTGTTGAACAAACATTTTCTTAAGGTAACCCTCTAATTTTTTATCCATAGGATCTGAAAAAAGCACAGCTATCCTCCACCGGGATAGTGGTACGCTTAGCTAAAGTAGAAACTGCTCCCTCCACCTTAGGGACCGTTTGCCATAAGTCCCGTGTGGTGGCGTCTATTGGAAACATCTTTCTAAATATTGGAGGGGGTGAGAACGGCACACCGGGTCTATCCCACTCCTTAGTAACAATTTCAGTTAATCTCTTAGGTATAGGAAAAACGTCAGTACTCGCCGGTACCGCAAAGTATTTATCCAACCTACACATTTTCTCTGGTATTGCAACAGCGTTACAATCGTTGAGAGCTGCTAAGACCTCCCCTAGTAATACACGGAGGTTTTCCAATTTAAATTTAAAATTTGAAATATCTGAATCCAATCTGTTTGGATCAGAACCGTCACCTACAGAATGAAGCTCTCCGTCCTCATGCTCTGCAAGCTGTGACGCAGTATCAGACATGGCCCTAGAATTATCAGCGCACTCTGTTCTCACCCCAGAGTGATCACGCTTGCCTCTTAGTTCTGGTAATTTAGCCAAAACTTCAGTCATAACAGTAGCCATATCTTGTAATGTTATCTGTAATGGCTGCCCAGATGTACTAGGCGCCATAATATCACGCACCTCCTGGGCGGGAGATGCAGGTACTGACACGTGAGGCGAGTTAGTCGGCATAACTCTCCCCTCGCTGTTTGGTGAAATTTGTTCAATTTGTACAGATTGGCTTTTATTTAAGGTAGCATCAATACAGTTAGTACATAAATTTCTATTGGGCTCCACCTTGGCATTGGAACAAATGACACAGGTATCTTCCTCTGAATCAGACATGTTTAACACACTAGCAATAAACATGCAACTCGGTTACAATTTTATTTAATAAAAACGTACTGTGCCTCAAGAAGCACTAAACGATTAAATGACAGTTGAAATAATGAACTGAAAAAAAAAAACAGTTATAGCATCACTCTTAACAAACAACACAACTTTTTAGCAAAGGTTTGTTCCCATTAGTAAAATAACACTAATTAAATTTTAAACATAAAAATTACAGAGCAACGTTTTAAATCACAGTCACTATATAAGTCTCACAGCTCTGCTGAGAGAATCTATCTCCCTTCAAAGAAGTTTGAAGACCCCTGAGTTCTGTTAGAGATGAACCGGATCAAGCAGAAAAACTGACTGGAAATTTTTGATGCGTAGCAAAGAGCGCCAAAAACGGCCCCTCCCTCTCACACACAGCAGTGAGAGAGAAACGAAACTGTCATAATTAACACAAGCAAACTGCCAAGTGGAAAAATAATGCCCAAATACTTATTCACTCAGTACCTCATTAATGCAAACGATTCTACATTCCAGCAAAAACGTTTAACATGAAAAATACCTAATAAAAGGTTTAATGTACTTTTACAGAGTAATTCCGGTGAAATACCATCCCCAGAATACTAAAGTGTAGAGTATACATACATGTTCATTATAACGGTATGGCAGGATTTTTTCATCAATTCCATTCAGAAAATAAAAACTGCTACATACCTCAATGCAGATTCAACTGCCCGCTGTCCCCTGATCTGAAGTCTTTACCTCCCTCAGATGGCCGAGAAACAGCAATATGATCTTAACTACTCCGGTTAAAATCATAAGAAAAACTCTGGTAGATTCTTCTTCAAACTCTGCCAGAGAGGTAATAACACGCTCCGGTGCTATTGTAAAATAACAAACTTTTGATTGAAGTTCTAAAAACTAAGTATAATCACCATAGTCCTCTCACACCTCCTATCTAGTCTTTGGGTGCAAGAGAATGACTGGGGGTGACGTAGAGGGGAGGAGCTATATAGCAACTCTGCTGGGTGAATCCTCTTGCACTTCCTGTAGGGGAGCAGATAATATCCCAGAAGTAATGATGACCCGTGGACTGATCACACATAACAGAAGAAACTGTAGATAAACGAGTTTAAGGAAATGCAAACATTAACCAGATATAAGACAAAAGTACAACATGCCATTGGCAACTCTGAAACCATATATGATGTAATATGTATTAATACTCTCCTTTATCAACACTGCTGTTTTATTTAAAGAGACAGTCTAGTCAAAATTAAACTTTCATAATTTAGATAGGGCATACAATTTTAAACAACTTTCCAAATTACTTTTAGGATCAAATGTGCTTTCTTCTCTTTGTATACTATGTTGAAAGCTAAACCTAGGTAGGTTAATTTCTAAGCCCTAGAAGGCCGCCTCTCTTCTCTCAGTGCATTTTGACAGTTTTTCACAGTTAGACAGTGCTAGTTCATGTGTGCCATATAGATAACATTGTGCTCACTCCCGTGGAGGTATATATGAGTAAGCACTGACTGGCTAAATCGCAAAAGAACTGAAATAAGTGGGCAGTCTGCAGAGGCTTAGATACAAGGTAATCACAGAGGTAAAAAATGTATTAATAAAACAGAGTTGGTTATGCAAAACTGGGGAATGGGTAATAAAGGGCTTATCTATCTTTTTATACAATAAATATTCTGGAGTAGACTTTAATGTTAGAACCCTTCACAGTAAAACTGAGAGAGTTGCTCCTAGGATTAGATGTGGAAAGGCTATTTTTAAAATGTCAATATATGCAGGCAATCTACCGTATTTTTTGCACCATAAGACGCACTTTCCCCCCCCCCCCCAAAAGTAAGGGGAAATGTCTGTGCGTCTTATGGAGCGAATGTGTGACCGCCGGTTACCTTTGGCCCCGCCCACTGAATCTGAGACTTCGGAGGTTCCCTTAGCCCCGCCCACCACTAAGTTACCGCACACATAGCCACAGGCCAGTAGCTCTGTGAATTGCATGGCCGCAAATGTTACTTTGACAGTAGCAATAACAAAGCAGGAGTCCCTTTGGAATTCGTTTATGAGAAGTCCTAAGTTGTAGAGGAAGTGTCTCCCCGACCCGTTTACTTTCCTCTGATGTTATTTTGATAATTTGATCCATCATGTGCTGCAGACAGTGCTGCTTGTGAAAACGGCTCCTTTTCTCTTTGCTTTTGAAATATGTGAGCGGGAACGACGTCGTGCAGCAGGGTGAGTATAATTTTATTCTCTGGCTGTGGATATTACAGACTTTAAATAACAAAGGCTGCTTACTTAAGGAATACACAGGTCAGGTCATCATTAATCAAGCTGTCTGATAGTGCTCTATATAAATGTTTAAAAAAAGAAAAAACAGGCTTTGGTATTTTTCTTCTGTGTTGGGGCATAGTACAGTCTGCAACAGATCTAATGGTGTACTGGAACATTACAGATAGAGAGTACTAGCAGATCTTTTATTGATGTTAGTTATAAACGTATGATTTATAAAATCCTCTGATGCTGATTAGATTTGTTTAGTTTGCATTGCTTCCTTTCCTTTCCTGATATAATATGAACTTTTTGTGGCCAATAAAAAAAATGTACATGTACACAGTCTGTTGACAGATTTCAAGAAGTGTAAACCTTAATCTTGTTAAAATGGATTTACAGTAATGGAGATGAGTGGTGCATTTGCTAGTCAGTGTCACCTCTGCATTGTGATTTTATCTCTTCTTTTTTGTAATTTATTTTTTCATTGTGTGACTTTTTAATCTCCTGATTGTAATTTAATTTAAAAAGACAGTAAACACTTTGAGATTTATATAACATTTTTAGGTATGTGTAGTAAAACAGGTTTGCAATATACCTTCATCAGGTATTTTGCACCATTTGCATGTAATTTAGCACTGACTAGGGTTGCCACCTTTTTGATCAGTTTAGCAACATTTAAAAAAAATAAAAAAAATAGCGCATAAGCACACACACAGATGTTCACACTCACACACACATACTCTTATCACACACTCTCAATCACACACAAGCACTCTCACACACACACACTAACACACTCTAACATACATATACTCATCACACACTCTCAAACACACACAAGCTCTCTTCAGAATATTTTTTTCTTGTTTTCCTCCTCTAAAAACTAGGTGCGTCTTATGGTCAGGTGCGTCTTATGGAGCGAAAAATACGGTACTTCTGTATGTAGCCCAGCCAAAAGGAATATCTTGATAACATTTTGGACGTAATTAATAGATATACAGCTATTTCTGGCAATAAGGTCAACATATCTAAATCTGGCTTTATGGCTGAACAGATAGGAGGAAGACTAATGATTTTCATCTGGTAAGGCAAGACACCTAAGACATATATAAATAAGCTATATCTTATAGTGGGAAAAGGTGGCTTATGCCCTTTCTTTTCTTCCTCACAGTTTTTATAGAAAAATAGACAAGAGTATTTGGGGTCATCCACTGTACAAAGGTATTTTGTTGGTTTTGGGAATACAGTTTTAGTAAATTCCTCCCGATAAGAGTAAACCCTCACATACCAGTAGGAGATATATACAAAGTCTTTGAATTCTGGAGGAATAAATAAATTACAAATATTAGCAACTGTATGGATTTTAAAAAATCCTTTTTTTTTTTTACTTTTTCCAGATTTAAAGAGATTTACGATCTTCTTTAGAGACATAAATTTGCCTATCTCCAAGTAAAACATTATGGTCCAGATTATAAGTGGAGTAGTATATATTGTTCCTGCTCCAACACTAACTCCGCTAGAAGTAAGGTTTTTGCGCGAAAAGGATAGAGCTCATATTACAAGCTGAAAGTAAACAGTTTTTGCTTGCGCGCTAACCTGATGCACGTAAATAATTATTAGGGGTAACTATAGAGTTTGGTTGGAGCATCCTTTTCAAAGATTATCACATTTAACACATACATTTTGAATATCTTTCTTCCATTTAAATAGATATGATTAGGAGTCAATATTTTATATAGTATATAGACCAAAGATTAAGAACTGTCAGAGATTTTTCCATTTCCACCAATCTAAGAGAATCCCATTTTTAGAGTAATAAATGGAGATTGACTCCTAATCATATCTATAAATGGAGGAAATGTATGTGTTAAATGCAATTATATAACTCCCTCTTACATTCATATTCTATGGGAGTGTCCTAAAGCAATGTTTCTCAACCGCAGTCCTCAAATACCCCCAACAAGTTTTCATTATAAATAAAAAAAAAGTGAGAAGCGCTCAACCTGGGAACGAACAATAGCATAATAACTTGTTCTATGGCTAGTTACCACCCAAGAAGCAGCCTCTTTTTGCTCAAGACGTGCTTTTCACAGAGAAGAACTTTCCTGAAGCATATCAGTCTGATCCTGACTTCACAGTACAGTCCAGCACCAAAATACCAGGCAATCCCTCTCTGAATGAGAGAAACAGCAAAACCCCAGACGTACGTTTCGGCCTATTGTGGGCCTCGTCAGTGAGGTGCAGCCAGATCCCTCTAGGCACACTGAGCAATGGGTCCACGTCTGGATTCCCGCATCACACTTAGGGAGACTTCCCTAAGAGTCATAATTTGCATAAATAAAAAGAGAGAAGCGCTCAACCTGGGAACGAACAATAGCATAATAGCTTGTTCTATGGCTAGTTACCACCCAAAAAGCAGCCTCTTTTTGCTTAACATGTGCTATTCACAGAGAAGAACTTTCCTGAAGCATATCAGTCTGATCCTGACTTAACAGTACAGTCCAGCACCGAAATACCAGGCAATCCCTCTCTGAACGAGAGAAACAGCAAAACCCCAGACGTACGTTTCGGCCTATTGTGGGCCTCGTCAGTGAGGTGCAGCCAGATCCCTCTAGGCACACTGAGCAACGGGTCCACATCTGGATTCCCGCATCACACTTAGGGAGACTTCCCTAAGAGTCATAATTTGTATAAATAAAAAGAGAGAAGCGCTCAACCTGGGAACGAACAATAGCATAATAGCTTGTTCTATGGCTAGTTACCACCCAAGGTTTTCGTTATAGCTGAACCAGTGCACAGGTGAAGTAATCAGCTTATGGGTGAGAGCAGGTTAGTAACCATGGTTACTGATCAGCTGATTATTTCACCTGTGCACTTTTTCAGCTATAATGAAAACATGGCCTGTTGGGGGTACTTGATGACCACGGTTAAGAAACTCTGTCCTAAAGTAATCCAATACTGACTGAAAATATTTTATGTCACAAATTCTAAAAATGAATGTAAAACTTTGTAGGAATAATATATTTTTTTATTTTAAAGGATAGTAGCTTGAAGCAACATGCTCAGTTTAAATTAATGGTGATACGATTAGCTAGATAATGTTTAAAGGGACAATAAACACTAAATAAACGCTAGATAGAATGATGCATTGAACAAAAAGATTAGTCTGAGAATAACATGAAGATGTATTTTTTAAAGTTTCATTAGCTGTTTAAATATTTATAAAATAAGAGTAAAGTGTTAGTGTAAAACAATGGGGGCTGCCATGTTGTAACTTAGGTTACCTTCTCTGCTGTGGCCAATTAGGGAGAGTTAGGTCACTAGAGTGTGCAGCCAATGGCTGTCAGGAATAAAACAGTGTTCTGCACTTCCATTTCTAGCAGGAACTGAAAAGCTCACAATTTCAGATGGAATTACAGGAAAAGGGGGCAAAATAAATAATGAAAGTATATTGCATAGGTTTTTATATATATACACGATTTATCATTTTATATTACCATCTCAAAGTGTTTAATGTCCCTTTAAATATTGGATAAGGCAAAACAATCCCTGTCTTCTCAGTGTTTAAAATTATAGTCAAAGACAAACGATTAATAAGGTGTAAGGCTTATGATATTAAGATAAACAGAATTAGGAAAAAAAAATATTCCTAAATGTTGGCAGCATTATTTAATGCTTCAAGGGTTTAAAGAAACCCTTTTAGTGATATCATTGATAGTTAAATGTTTGGGGATATTAGTTACTATTATTCTTTTAATTGATTTGTTCATATCTATATATGTAAAAATCAATACTCTTTTCACTTCTTTATTTGTGTTTTTGTATTAATTTAATAAAATACATTTTAAAAATGTATTATTACATGTATCATGTTTCAAGGTGTTCCACAGAGGCCTATCCATGGACTGAGAACATCCTGGGTAAAACAGACTGAATGTTGTAAAGCAGGAAAACATGTTGTGCAATACTGATATCATAAGTAATACAGCAAATCATTACACACCTGGTACAGAGAAATTTCCACCCTCCACAAACAAACCATTCGAAACCTCTTTTTCGTCGCACAATTCTGGCTTTCGGTAATGTGTGGTAATCACTTTCATCATTTTCAAAACCTTCCTCTGACATCATAAGTGGCATTTCATCCAATGGCGAGGCTTCATCTTCTGCTGGATACCTAAGAAATATAAAGCTTTTACAATAATTCAATTATAATTTTTGCTTGCAGTTCACTTTACCCTTTCCAAAGTTTCCCTATGTAAATAATGTTATTGCTACTAGAAATCAGAACTGCATATTACAGTTTCCTCAGTTTCTAGTAATGCTTTTGTAAATTTTCTGTCAGGATTCCTACACAATAAATTAACAATTCTAAATATCAAATTACTAAAACAAAAGCATACATATTTTAAATACTTAAAAGGCAGTAAACACCTTGCAATTACAAAACATTTCTGTTATTTTGCTACAGAATAAAATATCAGCCAAGTCTTAATGTTCTTAACCCCTTCAGGATGGGGACAAATGGACAAAATGAAAACGAAGTTCCGATGTAAACAAACCGGAGAAACAGGTAGTCACATAATCGCTGCTGCGATCACATGACTAACGCCACTGATTGGAACTGGGGGACTGCCTACAGGATCTTCCTGTCTCTTCAACACAGAAGGATGTTCCACGCTGCCCTAGCAGCTTTAAAGCCCAGTGCTGGTAGGACATCATGGAACGTCCTATTGGCAGCAACAGGTTAAAAAAAATAATCCCTTCCCTTTGTTAGGAAGGCATGGAACGTCCTAATCGTTTGGCTGTACTAAATGGCATAGGCGCTTCCTGAATGGGATTGCGGGCTGGAGGGGGGTGCCCCCTGACACAATCCCATCATTGAAATTACGCAATCGCATGAACGATCGTGTGATTTTAATATTTTACTTATTTGGTTACATCACAACTTTGTTCTGAGTACTGTCAGGAAATGGTTAACCTACTTTTTGCTGTAATTATTTTTAACCCACCATTTGCTTTATTTGGAGAGGCCAATTTGGGCTTTAGTCCAGTCAGCAAAGCTAGCCAAGCTCATAAAGTTAGTAAAAATCAAATTGCATTGCATCTGCTAAAGCCAATTAGGGATAGGTGTATAGCAGAGTTTGCCTTGATAAGTCAGCAGGGTGCATATAAAGTTCTGAGACTTATAATTTGATAAATTCCTCAATTACATGAAAAGGGTACAAAATAAATAATGAAAAAAATGGTAAAGTTGTTTCATTGCACATAACTTAACATTATATATAAAAATTTCGAAGTGTTTACTTTCCCTTTAAAGCATATTTTAAATACAAGGAAGAAGAGGATTCCTTAAAATTCAAGTCCTTCACAGAAATTGAGAATAATATTGTATAACTTGAAAAAATAAGCTAAAATTCAGTTTGTAATATAAGGGACAAATCTACTAACCACAATAGCAAGCAAGCACCTGTTCTTGTCGGGTAGTATAAAATACATACATACACCTTCCAAAATTATTTGTGTTGCAGGCATTACATACTATGTAAGTGTGTGTGTGTATATATATATATATATATATATATATATATATATATATATATATATATATATATATATTATATCCTTGTAAAAGGATAGAAATAAAAAAACATACACCACAATAATGCACTTTGCATTCTAAGAAAACAATTACAGAATGTTCTATTTTGTGAAATCTCGATATGTACTCTTAAATTTACAGCTGTATGCTATTGTGAAAAATAATACATGCAAAGCATCATCATGTTTAGTATCATCGACTTCAAAATGCAGCCTTTGAACTGGCATGCAATTTATTCCATTTCAAAAGCAATTTTCCTTTTGTGCAGTAAAATTTTACCTCTGTATTTAAAAACAATAAGACGATGAATAATGGATTTTTCATAGCTGAGATGAGGACAAAGTCTAATTTTCTTTGTAATCTGTGTCTTGCACACTTAATTGGTTTGTCACTCATGGACAATCAAGGCTTCAAGCAATTAAGTGTAATGCAAGAAACTTTTTTGAAAGGAAAGTACAAAACACAAACTAAACAAAAATGCTCAAATGGAAGACATCAAAACTCACAGCATGAGTACTTCCATATGTAGATGTAAACGCAAGTATCTTGTATAAAGCATGTCTCACTCCTACACAAAACAACATTAATATTAAAACATCCAAGCAGTGCTATGTGTATATGGAACTAGAAAACACAATTAGCACTATTTTATTACAAAACACAGGCATAACACATTGTTTTACACAGATCAAGAAAAAAGCAATACACACTAATTTAGCATTTTATCTTCATTAGGGATATATAAATATATATCAGTATTTTATTCCAAAACATGGGCATAACACTCACATTTTTACTTCACAGATAAAAAAAAAAGCAATACACACTAACTTAGTATTTTATCGTCATTAGGGATATGTGTGTGTGTATGTATATATATATATATATATATATATACTTACCAGAAGTCCCACTTTTATTGTCCCTGTTTGGAGGCGCTGTCCCAGCGTCCCACCCGGTTGTTCATTCTTTCCCAGTAGGGTTGCCACCTCCGGGTTTCTAAGAATTTAACACCCCCCACGACCCCTGGTGACATCACCAGTGATACACCTTTAGGGTAATCATATAAGTATGATCAGGAAGTGCATACAGGCAAGAGTTTTTGGTGTTGATCTTGCTTTACTTCAGGCAGGATAGCATTTTGGCTGTAATCTTCCTGCATTATGGTATAGAGTAGCCTCTTAAACAGCTTTAGCAGGTACGTGTTTCTTTTTTTTTTACTTATTTCATTCAATGTTGCATTTATGCCTTATAAGTATTTGGCTCTGTTCCTTAATTAGACACATAAAACACATATTACACTGCAGATATTATATTATGTGATTTATACGCTTTTCACTATTTTATGAAATTGATAATTATGCTTGATTTTTGGCATTATTTAAAATCTGAGATTTAGATGAATTAGTTATTTGCTCATGTTGTGTATGGGTTGCCATGACAACGGAATAGTGCCATTTTCACTAGCGGGTGGTGTTATGGTCTATTTAAACTGTGTGATTCAATTTTTGTTTGACTGAGGAAGGGTAGAGTATCCACAAAACATTACGCACATAAAAGCTACTACTTTAAAAGGACCGGTAATCGCCACACCCCCTTGACCACACCCCCACTGGCACCTCACCAGGTGGTCCCAGTTTCACTTCTAAAAATTGTTCTTGGGTTCAAAATAACACTTGATTTTTGTACCTATAGGACGTTTCCTGGTTGGTTCACCAACAGAGCCTTGGAAGTTGCCGTTAGCAAACTAAGCAATCTTAGTTGTGCACTAACTTAAACTTTAAACATGTCTACAATGCACTGAAGGGTTATTAAGCTCATAGCATATATAAGCAATCACTGCATTAAAAATTAAAGGTTTTAAATTAATTTCATTTTGTTGGCACAATTTACAAAATTTTGCAAATCAAGAGCAGTTCAGTCTTTGAAAAGTCTGGAATCCATGGTCCCAGTCTCCTTTGCTGTAAACCAGGGGTAGGCAAGACGTGTACCGCGGTCTACCAGTGGACCGCGGGTGCCTTTGGGGGTGACCGTCTGGATTTTCAAAGCCTGCATAGTAAGAGAAAGATTTCACCACCGTAGATGTGTAAGAACTCTATCTCTTACTTATGCAAACTGCTAAACATGTGGCCTATCAGCACGCAGGACTCATATTGTGCCTCTTCAATAGACAGAGACAAGAGGTTTCCGATTGGCAGATAACAGACCCCCCCCCCCCTTCATTATGGGCTTGACTCTGGTATATTTTTCTACTGCTCTGATTGGCTGCCCGCTCGAAGCCAGAGGAGCTCTACGCTATGGCAAAAGGAGTAAGGAGGGTATTGCCGGATATGGAGGGCACAATCACCCCAGAGCCTGTAGTCAGAGACTATGCAGAAGATTCACCCCGGAGCCTGTAGTCAGCGATTATGCAGAAGGTAGGAAACTCCAACGTTCATAGGTGATCAAAGTAACATGAATGATCTTAGTAACCCCTTGCAAACAGAGCACTGTGAGGCAAAGGGTTATGGCGGGAGTGGGCGTGGACACTGACTTAGAATCTGAGGAGTGTTTGGTCTGAAAATGCTTGAATCTGACAGTGCTGAGATGGACATAAGCAGATTCTAAGTAAAGTTGGATCTGCTAATGTTTGTCTGCTATACAGCACTGTCAGATTCACACTGTCAGACCACACACTCCTCAGATAGAATTCCAAGTCAGTGTCCACACCCACTCCCGGTTTAGCTGCTTGTTCACTGCTTGTATTGTAGGTGAGACTTAGACACTGTACAAAGCAATCACAAAAGACCACAATGTTTGCATTGTAATGTTTTGTGCCCTCTCCTCAAGTTTGGGCAAAGTGTCACAGTGCTAAAATGATAAAAAGACTTTTAACAAGACATCTGTAATTCCTAGATAAGTATAAACTTTGAGTATTGATGTAATGTGGAGTAAAGGGAAGCATGAAAGGAAAGGGAGGGACTAAAGGCTGCTACAAGTGTGGTGAATGGATCACAAAATTATTTACATATGAGCTGAGCAATGATGGTGAATCATGGTGTTTTTTTTAGTTAGGTGACCACGTCACTTGGAATAAAATTTGAGGTAGCCCTTGCCTTACAAAAGTCTGCCCCTGCTGTAAACAGTTAGGGAAAGAAATAAATGAGTTTGAGATCTGAAGTAACCTCTCTCTATGTGCAATGTTCAGGATGCAAAATAACTATGGAAACTTTATTTTAATATTGTTTAATTTTTCCTTACTTAACCCTTTCCTGCCAGGGTTAAAGTGTCTACATCGGAACAACTGTTCCGATGTAGACAAATTGAAATCATGCAATCGTGCACGCGATCGCGAGATTTCAATTATTGGATCGGGTCTGTGGGGCGTCCCTATAACCCTAGGAACGCCCTTCAGACCGTGCTCAAATCCAGGAAGCGCAGAAGGCTTCAGGACAGCCGTTGGCTATGACGTTCTATTCCGTCATAATGGCTCTAAAGCACAGTGTAATTATGACGGAATAGAACGGCATAACAGCGTTAAAAGGTTAAAGGGAAATGAAACCCAACAACTTTGTGATTTAGATAAGAGCATACTATTTAAAAAATAAATAAGAAAATCCAATTTACGTCTATTATCAAATTTGCTTAGTTCCTATGATATTCTGTGAAGAGATACCTAGGTAGGTATCTGGAGCACTACATGGCAATAAATAGTGCTCCAGAAATGGGCCGACTCCAAAGCATACATCCCTTCCTTTCAATAAAAGATACCAAGAGAACAAAGAAAAATTCATAATGGAAGTAAATTAGAAAGTTGTTTAAAATTACATGTTCTATCTGAATCATGTATAAAAAAAAATTGGGTTTCATATCCCTTTAACCCCTTGCACCAATCCAACGTATATATACACGTCATAGCCCATTGAACTGCAGAACATATGTATCTCCAACCTTCAGGAAGCTCTAGCAGTCTCCGTGACAACCAAGACTGGCTCTTCCGGGGCCGCAGGCACCTGCCTCTAAATGGTAACAGAAGATGATCGGTACTCCGTTAACATATGAATGCAGATTACCTGACCGTTACAGACAGTAACAAGGTTTGTGTCACTGTCTGTAACGATCTCCTTGAGTGCTTGTGGGAGGTGCGGGAGGGAAAGAAGGAGGCAGGTGGAGCGGCTGCGCGGTGGAGGGGGGAGGGAGTGGAAGTGGTCCAACACTGCATAAATTATGCAGGGATGCTACACTACAGAAAAAATGGAGAATCAGGGACCCTACAATAGTGAGGGGGAGATGGGGTACCACTACACTACAGAAATAAAAATAAAACTAAGTCAAAATATGTAAAAATAAAATTATAAACTAGGTACTTGTAGATAGTAACTAAGATGGCAGACACAATGGGGAGGTTGCAAGTGTCAGGTAGGAGGGTAATCCCTGCATTAAAATATTATTACCCTGTCAAGGTTCGTCCCGAACCCAGCAGACTGCCAGGCGTGATCACCTCTATAAGAGACCTGGCTGGACTTGAACCCAGACTTTCCCCTTCCCAGTCAGGTTCTTTAGCTTGCACTCCACTGGGGATCTATGTCTGGCTTCCCTGTTTTACTATTACCTGTTTTCCTATGTAGCGGAGCTTTGCTTCCCATCTGCAGCAAGCATGTTTTACCTGCTAACAATTAACAGGCTTTATAAACCAGCCTCTGGATGAACTTGGTCTCTGGTTGTGTGTTTATGCTGCTAGAAGTCCTTTGAAGCTCTCTATCTGGATTGCTGACCCTGCCTTGTTACTCCATTTTTGCACCTTATCTGCCGGCCCTGACCTCTGGATTACATCTGACCCTTCTTTTGGATTTCCCTTGTCTGTAGCTTGTTTCTGTGCCTGCTGAGCTTCCAAGCTGAATTCTTACCATACTCCTGTGCTTGCTGTACCAGTGGCAGCTTATCTGAATCCTGCTGTTCCCGCTGCAGCTACCTGGTATCCTGTGGCAGCCTCACCAACAGTACCTGCTGGGTATCCTGTGCCTGCTGGGTCTCCTGTGCTTACTGTACCAGTGCAAACCTCCACGATTAAAAGCGATTTTCAAACTTATCACTCTGAGTTGTGTGATTCTGTAAAGGTGTGCAAATATCCTCTGCCATTGAGCTCCAACTCCTAATAAGTGCTGTATACCATCCTTATATACCATTACCAGGTAACTAACAAACTCCTTCACTGCTCGTAATTTCAGAATTGTGGTGCGCAGTTGCAATTAGCAGCCTTCTAATTGCCAAAAACAAATTGCAAAGCCATGCATGTCTGCTATATCTAAACAAAAGGGACCCCAGAGAACCTTTTACAACTATTTGTCTTATGTATAAATTATTTCAGTGAGAAACCCAGTTTGTGAAAAAATGAACAATTGTTTTAATGTGATTGCATTTGTCTGAGAAACTGTGGCATTAAATATACCAAAATGGGTCTAGATCAACACCTTGGGTTGTATACTAAAAATATATATATTTTACTTATGATAGGTAAATAAAAAACAAGCATCCGTTTCTATTTTAAATGGAGTGATAGCAGTGATCGGCATGTTTTTCGCGTAAATTCCCAATAGCAAAGGGGTTAAACATTAAACACAGATTTTCAATTTGTAGTTATTCTTGTGCTAAAGCTTACCAGTGCCATTTTGAAAAGGCCTGTGAAACGTCTCTGCACCCTCCTCCCATGCTTACTCTTCTGGCCACCAAATGTAGTTTTACTAAAATGTTACAGACTAATAAGGGAAAAATTACATAATGCAGTTGATATTGTTGGTGTTGAAATAGTTAATAACATTTATACTCCATTATATTATATTTAAAGTCTATGACTACAGGGCTCCCAATCTTATTCTGCAGGATGGTCCCGTTAGGGAACTCTGACCTGCAGTTGCTACAAATATCCCAGGGAAGCCACCTGAAAACCACAGCTTGCCCAATCGCCCCCTCCTGGAATTGGCGATAAATCCCCAAAATGTATGTAATTGGCTGCACAAGACAGTGATTTAACTATCATTGGAAATTGACAGACCAAGAGTAGGTAATGTACAAGAGTCACTTATAGGGTGTTATTCTGCTTCATTAGTTAAAAGGCAATAGATTTGTTTACAAAAGTTGAGAGCTTGGGGCCCGATCTGATATGCAGCGTCGCCCGCAAAAGCCAGCGACGCCAGATTTTGTGCGATTTTGGTATTACATATACGGCGTAGCATACAAGTTACGGCCATATATTTCACCCTTCGCTCGCAATTTTTACTTCCATAGGCCAACATGGGACCGCGTCGTAAGTCGGTATCCAATATCCAGCGCAAGGCCTTACATGGCGAACATGGAGAAATCTTACTCCATTTTCACCCCGCCATAAAATGCAGCCGTAGCAGGCCTTGCGCTGAGTATGGGAGCACCGTAACTCCCTAAAATGCCTGGAAAAAAAAAAACTAACACCTAACGCATGCACAATGTCTATCTACTTGTCAACCGCAATCCCCCACCACAATAACTAATAAAGTATATTAACCCCTAAACCGCCATAGCCCACACCGCAATAAACATATTCTATTATTAACCCCTAAACCGCCATAGCCCACATAGCCTATTAAATCTATTAACCCCTAATCTGCAGTCGCCGCTATAATAAAGTTATTAACCCCTTAACCTAAGTCTAACCCTAACACCCCCCTTACTTAATTATTATTTAAATAAATCTAAATAATATTATTATTATTATTAACTAAAGTATTCCTATTTAAAACTAAATACTAAATACAAACAAGAAAGGGAATTTCTTAAGGTTACTAACCCCTCAATAGCACACTATTATCATTTACCAAAAATCCATAAAGATAAACTTAATCCACCAGGACGGCCTATCATTGCCGGAATTAATAATTTAACATATAATCTATCCAGTTACATAGACCATTATTTGCAAAAATTTGTGACATCTCTACCCTCTTTCATTAGAGACAGTTCCCATCTGTTACAACTTCTGAGTAGTTTAGAAATCACAAGGAAAAATTTGTTATGGATCACCTGTGACGTTAGCTCTTTATATTCTAACATTTCACACAATTTAGGTTTATCAGCTGTTTCATTTTATTTAGAACAGGATCCTTATTTACCTACCACACAACGCACCTTTATTTTGAAGAGTATCCAGTTCATTCTACAACACAATTATTTTATCTATCAAGATACATTTTATTTGCAAGTCAAGGGTACGGCCATGGGGACCAGGTTCGCACCCAGTTTTGCCAATCTCTTTATGGGGCATTACGAGGAGCAATACATTTACCAAGCTGGTTTTGGGGCGAACCTGGTCCTCTATGGCCGCTACATTGACGACCTTATCTTTATTTGGGAGGGTGACACAACATCAGCCAATTGTTTTATATCCCATCTTAATTCTAATAGTATGGGCATTAAATTCACAGCTAATATAGATTTGGTATTAACCTTTGGGCCAAATAATACTATAATTTCTAAAACTTTTTTTAAAGATACAGCAACAGTTTTCTTGAGTACCATAGTAACCACCACAAAAGTTGGATACACAACATACCCTATAGCCAATTTAGGAAGATCAGGAAAAACTGCACTGATCTAGTAACCTTTGAAGAACAGAGTAAATTATTATACAACAGATTTTTAGAGAAGGGATATCCAATACAACTACTTGACCAAGCCCTAAATCGGACAAGAAAACTAGATAGAACAGTTATTCTACAAACTAAGAAAGAAACATCTAAAAATGATCAGACAAACAAACAATGGAGGAAGTTTATTTATTACTCAATATAATAATAATCATAATATTCAGGATATAATTAGCAAACATTGGCATGTCATCTTGAGGGACCCTGTTCTCAAGAATATACTTCCAGACAAACCCAAAATAGTTTATAGAAGAGCACCTACTCTACGAAATAAATTAGCACCTAGTAAAAGAGTTAAACAGACTACTTATCCAAAGACTATGCATACCACTAGTACGAAAAGAATATTTGGATTAAGAGGTGTGTACAAATGTGGAAAAACAGGTTGCGGTTCATGTAGATTTATCAAATCAGGTTCAAAATGTTTCAAATCAACTACCACAGGGGAAAATTTTGAAATATCTGATTTCCTCAATTGTGAAACCAAATATGTGGTTTATGTAATAGAATGTAAGTGTGGCCTACAGTATGTAGGCCGCACTACTAGGACAGTAAGGATCAGATGGGGAGAACACCATCGCAATTGCAAGAACTGCAAAAAAACGAAAATCAATCATAGCATTCCCAATCATTGTTTACAAAAACACAATGGAGACCCAGAGATATACAGGTTTTACCCTATAGATTATATTCCAAAATCGTCCGATTATAATAGATTAACCAAACTCAGGCAACGCGAGACCTTTTGGATTTATAAATTAAAGACACTATATCCAACTGGTCTAAACGCGAACCTCGATTTAGCAGCCTTTAATTAAATTTATAATGATCTCCTTATATTACTTTTCCATATGACTCTCTTATTATAAACACAAGAAAATATAATAACAATGGTTGATAACCGTACCTTCTTTGCTATAATAATTCCACTTCTTCTTACACAGTTTTGTATAACAATTGCTTATTTTTGCACAGTTAGGCATACGAATTTATGTCCTAGGTTTCACTATAACAGTAGTACGATTGCACTCATAACTTATATTTATCAAATAGCATACATACAATTCATAATAGCGGGAGCTTTGGGTATATAACACACTCATACTTCACATATATTTTGAGGTTGAAACAGACATAGCAGTTTGGTCATATTATACATCTATTCAACAATACACACTGATATCAGGTCAATGGGTTTTAGATACCACTAATACATTCACACACTGTACACTTCTAAGACGTTCAAACATACACATGAGTCTCTGCGTATTTCACATATTCTCATTTGTCATACATGTAGAATACCAAATAAATACGAGCATCATACGTGGTATACATACACTTTCCTCACTGACAAAAGAGACCTTTTTAGATTTAATTTTAGCGTTACATATAGGAATTTATGAGATCCTTGACAATTCGATTTTCTTTTCTTTTTTGATATCTCATTAAACACAATTGTTATAGTGATGACCATTATGGTTAAAATAAGTATAGTTATTATCATCAACAAAAAATAATAATGCGGGTCAGCTTCATTTCAGATGGAAACATGGACATACAGAATACATCATCTGTTTGCTTATAGACCAAATAGTCCAAATGACACCATCTTTAAAGGGGCAGTGTGAGCTTTTCTATGTTATATTCTCAAGAATGTTACCACTCGCAATATCACCTTAAATCTTCATCACATATTTACATTGAGGTCTATAAATCAGGATTAGTTATATCATCAGCCAAACATTTTTTTATTCCATTACAACATTACGGTAGGTACGCATTTAAATTTTAGATTAATTGGACTTTTAATTATTCCATTTTTTGGTTTTATCCATTAGTTACAGACACCAGTACAGTACTGATTTGCAAGGCTCTACAAGAAAAATACGTGTTTGTTTTGATATACAAAAATAACACATGCATTCATTCACCTTTTTTATGAGCTATTGACCAATTGTATTTTATAAATACATATATATATATTTTCTAGATTCTTTTTATGTTAGCTTAATACACAGCATTTTATTAACATAGATTGATACACAATAATCATGTTATAAAGTCTGTATTTGTACTTTTTTATTTATTGTTTTAACAATTACGGGTTTTTTACCTGGAGCACCTGCACATTTGTGTTGGCTATGCGTATTGGATATTTCCAAGTCTGACAACTTCCTTTTTTACCTGTTGAATGTATTTAAATGTACTGATTGTTATGTATCACATCCACTTTTTTTACCTGATGAAATGACCAGTCTGTGGTCGAGAAACGCATTGTGTTTGCAAATAAAGCGTTGACTTTTAACTTTTTAAAATTAACTAAGTTGTCAGCCAATTCTTATCTATACCGGTGTTTTCCGGTGGTTCATACTGGGACACTGATCCTGACTTTCACCATTCCCGAGAAATACTTCTGGGCACGGACACACCAGCCGTTGCTAGCACTCAGCTGCTTGTTTGCTTTCTAACTCTGAGACACTGCTCTGAAGATTCGTTCCTGTGTGAGAGACCTGGGACCAGTGTACTGGCCGCTGAAAGTGTCAGTCCGTTCGTTAGCACTGGTCACAGCACAGTGCCACTTGCTCTGGTAAGCATTTTTTTACCATTACATTTACCCGATCACTAAGACTATACCACACCATGAGGCGCCCTCTTTTGTTTCCAACTTTGTAGATTTCCCTTGCACCGGGTCAAGAGGAGCTGCCGAATCCAATTGTCACTATTGGTTGTAAATTCCTCACACACCAACGAATGTGGAATTACCGACCATTGGACAAGTTAACTAGCAAGTTTTTTCAATACAAAAACTTATCATTGACTTTATTGACACTATTTGTATAGCACACATGTTGCATTAATTGCTGATTTTTGTTGTTGCACATTGTTATTCAGATTTCTTTTCACAGCATATTGTTTGTTACTATTTTCACAATACACTGTATAACATTGTATTCACATTCACATTAATTTTGTGGTACTTATATATATTATTTATTCTAAATATCTAGAGAGCGCTCCTCTTCAGATCTCCGACATCGGGATCTGTAGTTTCTTTTAAAACTAAATACTTACCTATAAAATAAACCCTAAGATAGCTACAATATAATTAATAATTACATTGTAGCTATTTTAGGATTCATTTTTATTTTACAGGCAACTTTGTAATTATTTTAACTAGATACAATAGCTATTAAATAGTTAATAACTATTTAATAGCTACCTAGTTAAAATAATTACAAATATACCTGTAAAATAAAACCTAACCTAAGTTACAATTACACCTAACACTACACTATCATTCAATTAATTAAATAAATTAACTACAATTAGCTAAAATTAAATACAATTAAATTAAATAAATATAGTACAAAAAACCACTAAATTACAGAAAATAAAAAAATTACAAGAAGTTTAAACTAATTATACCTAATCTAAGCCCCCTAATAAAATAAAAAAGCCCCCCAAAATAATAAAATGCCCTACCCTATACTAAATTACAAATAGCCCTTAAAAGGGCTTTTTGCGGGGCATTGCCCCAAAGTAATCAGCTCTTTTACCTGTAAAAAAAGAAATACACCCCCCCCCAACATTACAACCCACTACCCACACACCCCTACTCTAAAACCCACCCAATCCCCCCTTAAAAAAACTAACACTACCCCATTGAAGATCACCCTACCTTGAGCCGTCTTCACCCAGCCGGGCACAAGTGGTCATCCGATCCGGTCAGAAGTCTTCATCCGATGGGGCAAAAGAGGACATCCAGACCGGCAGAAGTCTTCATCCTATCCGGGCAGAAGAGGACATCCGGACCGGCAGAAGGATTCATCTTCTATCTTCTTCCATCCGACGAGGAGCGGCTCCATCTTGAAGACATCCGGCACGGAGCAACTTTCCAGCACGACGGACTAACGACGAATGACAGTTCCTTTAAATGACGTCATCCAAGGATTCTATCAGCCAATCGGAATTAAGGTAGGAAAAATCCGATTGGTTGATTTAATCAGCCAATCGGATTGAAGTTCAATCCGTTTGGCTGATTGGATCAGCCAATAGAATGCAAGGTCAATTCTATTGGCTGATCCAATTAGCCAATCGGATTGAACTTCAATCCGATTGCCTGATTAAATCAACCAATCGGATGTTTCCCACCTTAATTACGATTGGCTGATAGAATCCTATCAGCCAATCGGAATTCGAGGGACGCCATCTTGGATGACGTCATTTAAAGGAACAGTCATTCGTTGTTAGTCTGTCGTGCTGGAAGGATGCTCCGCGCCAGATGTCTTCAAGATGGAGCCGCTCCTCGTCGGATGGAAGAAGACGCCACTTGGATGAAGCCTTCTGCCGGTCCGGATGTTCTCTTCTGCTCAGATAGGATGAAGACTTCTGCCGGTCTGGATGACCTCTTCTGCCCCATCGTATGAAGACTTCTGCCCGGATTGGATGACCACTTGTGCCCGGCTGGATGAAGACGGCTCAAGGTAGGGTGATCTTTAATGGGGTAGTGTTAGGTTTTTTTAAGGGGGGATTGGGTGGGTTTTAGAGTAGGGGTGTGTGGGTGGTGGGTTGTAATGTTGGGGGGTGTATTTCTTTTTTTACAGGTAAAAGAGCTGATTACTTTGGGGCAATGCCCCGCAAAAAGCCCTTTTAAGGGCTATTTGTAATTTAGTATAAGATGGGGCATTTTATTATTTTGGGGGGCTTTTTTATTTTATTAGGGGGCTTAGATTAGGTGTAATTAGTTTAAACTTCTTGTAATTTTTTTTATTTTCTGTAATTTAGTGTTTATTTTTGTACTATAGTTTATTTAATTTAATTGTATTTAATTTTAGCTAATTGTAGTTAATTTATTTAATTCATTGAATGAAAGTGTAGTGTTAGGTGTAATTGTAACTTAGGTTAGGTTTTATTTTACAGGTATATTTGTAATTATTTTAACTAGGTAGCTATTAAATAGTTATTAACTATTTAATAGCTATTGTACCCAGTGGAGGCTCCTCTATAGAAGCACTTGAGCACGTGAACCCCCTGACCCATTGATGAACAAAAAAAAAAAATAAAGAGTGAGAAATAAAAAAACTAATTAAATTTTTAAACTTTATTTGTTCAAGTGTGGAGGAACCACACAAAAGATGTCTGCCATTGCTGTTCTGTGACCCCGGATTGCGATTATGAGCTAAGGCTCTATTTTGTTTTTAAAAACCTTGTCACCAATAAAGCTGTTTTTACCTTTTGAGCTTGGGAGTTTTTCATGTCTGCCGATTCCTCCTCTCCCTGCAAGTGAGTGACGCCCGGAAGTGTGTGGTGATTGGATCCTGAGTCTGCGCCTGAGACGTAGGCGCTATTGCTGGGCTCCTGACAGTGAGGAGACAAGACGGAGAAGCTGAGCTGAGCCAACGCTGAAGACACACCACTCGAGAACACGGTGAAGAGACCCCGGACCGGTAAGTGCCACTTTTGTTGTATATAAATAAAAAAATCCTCCAGGCTCCACTGCAGTTTTGACTAAAACACGTTAAAAATTCAGTTTTTAATTCTTTAGGCTGAAGTGTGGAATGGGCTTTTGCTGTGCAGTGCGATAGATAGAAGTATAGACAAAAGCCCTTTCCACTTTCAGCCTGCATTGCCTTCAGTGCCACCTACAGGCCAGCCTATAGCTTTCCTAACCACACAGCTCTTAGTGTGCGAGAGCCTGCTGTCACGTGACACTCGCACACTAAGAGCTGTGTGTGTCATGTATCTTGTGTATACCACCTTTTCAATTTCCATCTGATATCTTAAAGTCCACCTTAAATGTATACATGTAACTCCCAACCATATAAAAGTTCCCACCTACTTCTCCTCCTCACTGGTTTATTGAAGTATTCCACTTTGTGTGCTTACCAGCTCCCCAACAATCTCAGCACTAATGTTTACAGAATCTCCTAGGGAATTATCTTGTTCCGCTCCTTCAGTGTCCACAGCCGTGCTGACGTAATCATACTCCGACTCTTCTCTCCGCTCTGGTTCTCAGAACACTGCTGATCAGCCAAACATTACCCACGCAGCAGTCTGTCAAACGGACTCCATCTCCAGTTGCTTATTGATCCTTGACAGAACTTTTCCGACACCTCTCCGCTCCAGTAACATCTAGACGCTCATAGAAGCGGTCTGGGAGGTTGTAAGTACTTGCAGTCCTTAACTATTGCTTTCCTGTGTGCAGCTATTTACCGTGCTTGTCATATTGTTGACTTTGCCTAATTCCATCTTGTGCCCAAGTATAAACTGTAATATATATATATATATATATATATATATATATATATATATATATATATATATACACACACACACATATACATATATACATATATATATATATATATATATATATATATTTAAATTTTGCCAGCTTAAGGTAGTAATATTTTTGCTATTAAGTAATAATTAGGCCCCTTTATGAATCATGTGGTGACCCAATTAGTGCACAGTAATCTAAATAAAGTAATTTGTACAATTAGAGAGTAGCCAGTAGATTATAGCCAGCACAAATTTATTTCCAGCTAATTACTCCTCATACTGTGTCATAATGTAGAGAGACACACCAAGTCAGCGATCAAACAATTTCCTTTTATATAGCATCAAATAGATACATTTGACAATCTAAAACATAAAGAACAAAGACTCAGTGCAAATACTGGGGTACCCCAAAGCCTTATTTTATATATTAATCATGCATTACCTTTAAATAAGAATGCAATTCTATATATATATATATATATAAATATATATATATATATATATATATATATATATATATATATATATATATATATATATATATATATATATATATATATATATATATATATTGCGGATATATGGGTATACGTGTCGGGCTTATTTTTGGGAGGCGTGTTAGACAGTTACGGGAGATTTAAAATTTTAGTTAGTTTTCTTAGGCGCCGGCAGTTTCTAAAATGCGTCACTGGCGACTCCAGAAATTTGTACTTCCGCTCAGTTCTGGACATCGCTAGTTTATCCGACTTACGGCACTTTAGGAACTGCCGGCGGGGTATATGTAATACCCCGATGTGCAAGGTGAAATTACGGGCGGCGTGGGTTCCCTCGTTTGCGCCAAAACCTACGCCATATATCGGATTGCGCCCTTGATCTGAATGACAATCATAATGGCAAAAGTTAGGATGCTATTGGGGCAGGAATTACAACACATTTCTGTTGCTATAGAACACTGGTTTTCAGACCTCCCTAACAGGCCACATTTTGAGAATATCTGAACTAGAGAACAGGTGAAACAATCAGATGATTAGTATACAACATGGTTATTTTACCTGCTCTCATCCAAGGTAATCCAGAAAACCTGGCCTGTTGGGGAGGCCTGAGGACAGGATTGAAAACCAGTGCTATAGAATAACATCTCAAATGATATTTAAACAAAATGAACATCCTTTTTACTGCAATAGTTTTTTCAATAGCCAAACTCTACCCATCATTGGCCTTATTTGGTGGAGGTAAGTTGGGCTTTAGTCTGCAGACAACAAGACTTTCTATTGTCATAATGTTAGTATTAAAGGGATACTGAACCCAATTGTTTTCTTTCATGATTCAGATAGAGCATGCAATTTTAAGCAACTTTCTAATTTACTTCCATTATGAATTTTTCTTTGTTCTCTTAGAGTCTTTATTTGAAAAAGTAGGAATGTAAGCTTACGAGCTGGCCCATCTTTGGTTCAGCAGCTGGGTACAGCGTGTTGATTGGTGGCTAAATTTACCCACCAATCAGCAAGCGCTATCCATAGTGGTGAACCAAAAATGGCCCCGCTCGTAAGCTTACATTTTTAATTTTTCATAGGATACCAAGAGAACAAAGAAAAAAATGATAATATGAGTAAGTTAGAAAGTTGCTTAAAATTGCATGCTCTATCTGAATCATGAAAGAAAAGATTTGGGTTCAGTATCCCTTTAAGTACAATGTTTTGAAGTTATCAGTTAAAGTCAATTATTGGAATATATATCAGTTTTAGCCTTGAGAAGTCAGTAGGGTGCATTTCAAGCTCTCTGAGAATTAAAAAATCCACAATTTCATTACATGACAAAATAAAATAAAAATACTCATAGACATTTTATATACAAATCTCAAGGTGTTTACTGTAATTTTAAATGAAAGTATGACTTTATAATAAAGTTAGTAAAAAAATCTTACAAAAGTTTCTAGAAAAAAAAATCAGTGTGCATTGAAAACCATATCAATAAACCATTAAAAGAAAAACATTTCCGGGGGGCGGAGCCGGCCACGGAACAGCATGGCCGCAAAAATATAGTGCTCCGAGTAGCTGACTCCTGCCGCATTACTTAACGGCTGTCCAGGAGAGGACTTCTACGTTTAAAACTGGGCAAGTGAAGGATGAACCTCTGGGGGACAAAACCCCGTCATGTGAGAATCTGACAATTCACCGGAGGCAAGGATACTAACCCCTGAACTGCTAAAACCCGGGCCCAGTGAAGCCTCGTCAGTGGCGCGAATCGCCATTACCGCCGGAGTTTGACAGAACGGA
Source organism: Bombina bombina (assembly GCF_027579735.1). Taxonomy (NCBI): domain Eukaryota; kingdom Metazoa; phylum Chordata; class Amphibia; order Anura; family Bombinatoridae; genus Bombina; species Bombina bombina. The sequence continues at coordinate 758,933,656 of NC_069503.1, forward strand.
GGAGAAGAGAGGGGTATAGGTCCGACCTTCCCGGAACTTCAACGACAGTTGGTACAACACACCGGTGCTGAGAACAAAGAGTGGCCGCATTGATAGATCCCACTACCGCACCGCTTTGAAAGGTAAAGAGAGGGGAAGGTGGGGGCCCACCATTTTAAATTGCCAGACGGATCAGACGTTATGGCACCTGACACAAAGGAGAAATGAATAGAGAGAGTCGGAGGTGAGAACTTTTACTGCAAATCATTGCTTTGCTCATAGTTTTTATCTGGGAACATTAGAGGCCTAAGCTGCGAACTGCAACATAGAGACTTTCACATTTACATGATGCAGTCAAGTTAGTAGGCGGCAGCAGTCACGTCAAATCTGTTTAAATGTTGTAAGGCCTAAAATACAACTCTGCAGTTACGCAGGAGAGAGTAATGTTATAAACAGGATAAAAGACACTCCCAGCAATCAAACATTAAAGAGTGTTGGGCATGCAAACTCAGTTTACTGGGGAATAACCTTAGCTGTATACCACTTCTCTGATCACAGTCTCAATCGGGAACATTAAGAAACTAAACAGTGGGCTGCTATATAGAGACTATCACATTTATACCACTCAGACAAGCTAGCAGTCGACAGCAGTCACACCAAACACTGTCAGAATACAGAGATACTCACAGCACTCAAGCAACAAAGAGAGAAGAAAAGTGCATGCAAACACAATAATTGTAGCTCCAGGGAGTACCTTTATTTATGAAGTGAACTTTCAAGGACAAAGATGTATAATTTGTAGAAACAGTTGCACTTTATAAAGCATCTTATCACTTGATACTGGTGCCATACTGAGCAATCACACAAACATGGCGTCTAGAAGACAGCAAAAAATGGATAAGCCTCAAAAGCTAGCAAGCTCTGCGGGCTCTAAGATGAACTCTTTCTTTAAGACGGTAGTTACACCTAGTGCAGCTTCACCGGCCTCTCCCATCTCTGAGACAGAGGAGGGTAGTGTAGATGACATCTCTCCTGAAGATGAATCTCCTCTCACTAGAGCGGACCTGAGTGCGCTGCCCTCCAAGGAGGATTTTACAACCTTTATGCAACAGGTCAGCTTCTAGCGGAAGTGAAAAAGGACATCACTGAGCTGGGGAATAGAGTAGTACAGCTTGAGGAATACACTGAAGAAGGGTCGGAAACCACAAATCTTACAACACTGCAACTTCAACACCAAGCCACAGAGATCACACATTTGCAAAGCCAGATTGAAGATTTGGACAATAGGGGCCGTAGACAGAACTTAAGAATCAGGGGAATCCCGGAAAGCACCCTGCCCGCTGCACTACCACAATACCTGCAGAACTTGTTTCGCTTCTTGCTTGACACAGACCCAGACAAGGATATATTACTAGAAAGAGCCCACAGGGCGTTGAGGCCGAAACCACAGCCTTCTGCACCGCCTAGAGATGTCATCTTAAAATGCCATTATTTTCAAGACAAGGAGAACATTTTGGCAGCAGCAAGAAAAAAGTCACCTGTCCGCTATCTGGACACCGCCCTTCAAATATATGCGGATTTAAGCCCTCTTACTTTATCAAAGCGCCGAGAAGTGGGATTTTTAACAACGCACCTAAGAGAATTGGGGGTACCATATAGGTGGGGATTCCCCTTCTCCCTGAGAGGATTAAAGGACAATAAGGAAGCCATTTACAGAGATTTGGAAGATTTAGATTCTTTCTGTACGAAACTAAATATTGCACAACCAAAAATACCTGCAGAGGGTAACAAAGGGCAGATAGAAGATCCAGCACAATACCCACCACCGAAAGCGCAGAGGCAGAAATGGACAATGGTCCAGCGGAAAAATAAGTTGACGACGCTGAAGCATGTACATAAAGACCCCAAAGACACAGTTCCACCATGAAGATATAAACAATAACATTTACAGGTTTAACCCTTTAAAAAAAAACAAAAAAAAACAGACCCAATATGAACATGGGCCAGGACAATAGAATATATAATCTATGTGGCTTATGAAACAGTATCAAGCCACTTAATATTCATAACCGTTTTATAATTGTTTCCCTTTCTCCCTTTTCCCCATTTCCACCGCAAGTGAATAGTCAAGAACCCAGACATAAGTATTTAAACTCTGGACTCACATGCAATCTTTATTTAATAGGCAGGAGCGGCAGCAGCATTAAGACTGCTGTTTCCTCCCATTTGTATTAGTATGAGACTCTATGATAAGTTAGATATTATTGTCTTTTTTATTGTTAAGTTTATTGTTAAAAAGTTATTAGGTATTAAAGTGTTCCTTTTGATTCAATTACAGAAACATTACTATGGATCAGCGGTTATCTCTCGCAACTGCCCGGGTTTTTTCCTGGTCCTTTGGGCCGGGGGGAGAGCCAGACACCTCCAGGGGACGGTAACATTCTGCAAGGTAAGACTACACACTCACTTTTAGTAAGACACAATGCATAGAAAAATCTGCATAATATCACAGAACACTAAAGGACTAAACTCTCCCTCAAAAAGGTCTATAGCGCTAAATTGGTTTCCGAAGCAAGAAAGCTCGGTCATATTTATACAGGAAACCCATTTTGCAAAAAACTCAGAACCCAAATTCTATTCACGAAAGTTTCCCACGGGGTACTTTAATTCCAACGAGAAGAAAAAAAATGGGGTGGGTATCTTGATACACCGCAATACACCCTTCCAGTTGATAAGCAAAGTGGGGGATAAGGAAGGCAGAATACTCATAGTGACTGGTTTAATACATAACAGACCTGTGACGTTAGTTAACGTATATGCACCAAACGCTAACAGGACACCTTTTTTTAAAAAACTACTCTCATTAGTTCTAGAAAATAAGAAGGGCCTATTGATTTTAGGGGGAGACCTCAACGTGACTATGGATCCTCTGCTAGACACGACATCCCATAACACAAACACAGCTCACAGACCCCCAGACTCAGTATATCGTAGTTTTCGACAATTAGGGTTAATAGACATTTGGAGGATACAACACCCCCAACAACGGAATTATACATTTTACTCCCATCCCTGGGCTTCCTACTCACGGCTGGACTATCTCTACATAGACCAATCAAACCTATCCCTTGTGGATGACTCCGACATCCAACCAACCACGTGGGCTGATCATTCAGCAGTCTCTATCTATCTAAATTGGCCAGAAGCTCCGGTTAGTCCTTACATTTGGAGATTAGACGAATACCTTTTACGCCACCCCCCAACGTGCCAATCCCTAACTACATCTATCACTGAATACTTCCAGTTCAACACTAATACAGAGGTATCACCACTTAACATATGGGAAGCATACAAGGCGGTAATCCGTGGGGAATGCATCAAACATAGAGCTTACATTAAAAAAGCACACAATCTGGCAAAGAACTCACTACTCTCTAGGTTACGGGACATAGAAATAGAACATAAACAACGACCAACAGACTCAAACCTCCTATCATTAATAACTAACATTAGGACGGATCTCAACAGTATACTCACGAAGGAGGCTCAGAGGTTGGCACTAAAACTAAGGAAAACATTCTTTTTTGAGGGAAATAGAACAGGCTCAATGTTAGCAAAAGCTTTGAGGACTAAGACTGGCCGAACACATGTATACAAAATAAAAAAACAGGACGGGACAGAGACCCATGACAGTAGGGACATAGCGGAATGTTTCAAAGACTTTTACGCTAGACTATACAACTTAGAACAACTAGAAACCCAGAAACATATAGAGGGAATGGAAGAATATATTCATGCCGTATTCATGCTGCTGGCCTCAACCCCTTGACAGAAACCCAAAAAAAGAGACTTAGATATGCCAATAACTCTAAAAGAGGTCCTGACTGTTATCTCCCATCTCCCAGGGGGGAAAAGCCCGGGCCCTGACGGGTTCACCAATTCGTATTATAAAACTTTTAAACATCTTCTAGCCCCCCATCTCCTGACACTGCTCCAGGCAATAGATGGTGACTTAAAATTCTCACCAGACATGCTATTGGCACACATAGCGGTTATATTAAAACCAGATAAGCCACAGGAATTACCGGGTAGCTATAGGCCCATTTCTTTACTTAACTCGGACATAAAGATATTTAGTAAAATTATAGCAAACCGCATAAACACGGTATTGAATGACATAATACATACCGATCAGGTAGGCTTTACGCCTCGTCGTGAAGCACGAGACAATACAATACGGGCTTTATTGCTATCTTCATATGCGAAAGTACATGATATACCAGCGGTGATAATGACAACGGATGCAGAAAAAGCGTTCGATAGGACAAATTGGCTTTTTCTTAAAAAAACACTAGAGATATTTGGTTTCGGACCCAAAATGACTGAGAGAGTTGGTAGTCTTTATACATGCCCTGGCGCCAGAGTCAGAGTGAATAGCATGCTCTCAGATCCATTTCCCATTCAAAACGGCACACGGCAAGGGTGCCCCCTTTCGCCTATCTTGTTTATACTAACAATGGAAGTATTTGCAGCCCACATACGCATTAACAAAGACATAAAAGACATCACAATAGGACCCAATGAATTTAAAATCGCAATGTATGCGGATGATGTCCTTTTTTCAGTAACTTCTCCTAGTAGCACCATATCAGCAATACTTAGTGAGATTGAAAGATTTGGAACTTACTCACACTTTTTAGTAAACCAAACCAAGTCAGAGGTTCTAAACATTTCACTTAGCCCACCAGCATTTCGTAAACTTTCACGAATATGCCCTTTACGCTTACAGTCAGTCAGTCAAATACTTGGGTATTCATCTCACCCCCAACCCCCTCACTCTCTTTAAGAAAAATTACGAGTCCTTACTTAACTCTATATCAAGAGACCTTAACACTTGGGCAACCAAAACGCTTACGTGGTGGGGTAGGATACACTCCATTAAAATGACAACATTACCCAAGATCTTATACTTACTGCAAGCCCTACCAATACACCTTCCCACCTGGTTCTTAGTTCGGGTACAAGGACAGATAAACAACTATGTCTGGGGCAAGATCAGACCCAGGGTCAATAGACACACTTTGTATAGGTCCACGATCACAGGTGGAGTGGGACTGCCCAAACTAGAGGAATACTATCACGCGGTAACTCTCCAGAGGGTACTAGACTGGCATGGATCAACATCACATAAAGCGTGGGTGTCAATTGACTCCCATATACTACAGGTCCCTTTCGTGAGGGCATTATGTTGGGTCCCCCCAGACCTAAGACCAAAACAATGTGGACACCTAGACTTACACAAACATTTCTTCAAAGAATGGGAGAGAATAAAAACCCTGTACCCTCACATCTCTTCTATTAGATCCCCATTGTTCCCAATAGCCCTTAACACAGAAATGACGGGGGTTTTTGATAGGGGATTTAGGAGTTGCAGAGAATGGGGATATACAATCCCACTAAGCAGATTCTTGGAGGGTGGGAAATTAATGGACAGACACAAATTAAAGATTATAGCAGACGGACGGTACGCACAATGGCTCAAATATGCACAGCTTCAGCATTTCCTACAGACAACTCCCCATAGGCAGGAGTTCCTCCGCTCACTGACCCCTTTTGAAAAACTATGTGACAGGGAGACAGCGATTCCGGGCTCCTTATCCCTGTCTCGCAGTCTTCTACTAGAATCTCAAAACAACACATTACCAAACTTCACAATCAGATGTGAACATGACTTTCACATGGATATTGATAGGGAATCCTGGCACATCATATTCCAAAGAACGAAAAAATCATCTTCCTCCCCACAAATACTTGAAATGAATTATAAGCTTTTATCTCGCTGGTACCTAACCCCGACTAGACTGAGCACCATATACCCTGACTCTTCACGTATGTGCTGGAGGGGATGTGGCGAACAGGGAAGTTTGTTACATATGTGGTGGGATTGTCCCATAATAGTAAGACTGTGGGGGGAGGTGGAGGCGGACTTTCAGAGACTAGTGGGAGACGGGTTCCGACTAACAGCTAGAATAGCATTACTAAACGACACTACTCACATCACATGCAAGTTGAGATCCCTCATAATTCAAATAGGACTGAATGGAGCCCGATCCTTAATTGCTAAAGCTTGGAAGACACCACTTTCCCCAACTAAAGAGATGTGGTTAGAAAGAACTACTAAACTCATACGTTTAGAGGAATACGGGTTCTTAAAGAGGGGTAAGCTCCCATTTTTCTTAGATGCCAAATTCCTATGGGAAGACATACATCCACCATCTCAATATGCAGCACAATAATAAGATTCACACAAGTAAAGAAATCACCGGATGGAGGACTGGCCTGTTTCTCCCCCTCCTCCCGGCTCAGGGACTAGGAATAACCCAGCGGAGGTACACCGAGAACGGGTAAGTTAGTAAAGCAGGAGATATAAGATAAGATAGATGTCTTTCATGATTTTGAGTAATGTAGCATTGACGTGTAATATTTACTACTTATGGAACACTGAGTTAGTTAAGAAAGTAATAGTTAAGTTGGTTATGTATTATTGTCGAAACAGTTGATTTGGATATAATGTCCTACTAATATGATGTACAACGACTTTATGACACCTTATGTAAAATGAAAATATAACAAATAAAAAAAATAAAATAAAAAAAAAAAACATTTCCTATAAAGCATCTATAGAAAAAAAAAAAAACTTAGGCCTAAAGTCATTTTCAATGCTCATCTATGCACGTGTACAGCATGATACCAAACAAGCTATAGTTATATGTCATGTACACATGCACCAAAGTAACATCAATTTTTAATAATGCGCATGCACATAATTACAGCAAAATAACTGTACACAAATTTCTCTAAAAAAAACTGCTCAAATTCACTTGCTTTTTCTTTTTTCAACACAAATGCCAGACAGGACCATATTGCTGTATGCACTCTAGGTCTCATAGCACCACTCAGAACACCAAAACCTCTATTGGTCTCAAAAATATTGAATTATCAGGGTTTGTAGAGATTAACGGATCAACATAAATGAACTAATATTTAACATCTTAAAATAAGAATCTACAATGAGCTGCATTTTAATGTAAATTATTGTTAGCTGTGTTTAGAGGCACCTTATTTATTATCGGCACAATTTGAGCATGTGTAGGTTACTAAAATGAAATGAACAAAAGAATTAAAGGTAAGGTAAAGTTGAGCACACTACTTAACACTATGTTTACTATTTTTAAAAAATAACATAAGTTTCATTCATCATTCGAGTAATATTTCACATAATTACATATTTTTCTAACGTTGAACTATTGTTCCGACACCAATCTTTCGTCCACCCAACATTTTGGGAACTTTGATCGACAGTTGCTACCGATATTATAGACCAATCCGCTGTTTCCCCTTCAGGGGTTTAGCCCATCCATTCCGACGTCACTCGATGACTGAGCGCATGCGTCGGACTAAACTCAACCTACTTCCACCCGTGCTCGTTTGTGAGTCGCGCATGCTCAGTGTAAGTTCTGTAGAGATTGCTTTATTATCTTTCTGCCTGCGATCGACGGAACTCTTAGGCACAATGAATCAATTGTTACAATCTCAACAATGTATCTGGCAGTGGGGGAAGTGGCACATGCGCATAAGATCTATAGAGTCTGTGAACGCGCATTGAGCTGACGTAAGCAGAGGGGTGAGACCGCTCGCTGAAATAACATATAGAAACACGGAAGTGGCATGGGGGAGGAGAATTGAATACAATGTTAGGAATGATAAACTTTGGATTTCAGGTAAACAACATAATATAACAAAAAACAAAAGTTAGCGACTAGCTTATGGTTAATTAGTACTTTGATTATATGGATTCAATAGCCCTAAACTTTACCTTACCTTTAAGTACACTGTAAAGTCTTAATATAGTCTTGCTTTCCAAAGAGCATGTATTTATACAAGAGTAAAAATTACACAGAAGATAAACTATCAAAAGTCTATTTGTCACTGGAGTTGACAGGCAAACAATGCACTGTCTTACAGTATCGTATCCCCTCTGCTGAGGAAAACTATGTAGCAAGATTCAGCTTGAGAAGCCTGCAGTGTGCACTCCAGGTTCTCAGAACAAATTGTTATAGTTATATTACAGGAAAAAGAAGTAAAACAAAATAATGAAAGTATATTACAGAGAGTTTTCTGGGGGGGTTTTAACTACACAAACACCTAATATTAAAACATATTTATGACTGCAAACTCAAATATTTTTTTTTTTCTTTGAATATTTGTATTCGTTTTTCGAATAATCAAGAAATACAACAACTGTACGAACAACTCGTACAACAAGTTCAAATATACTGGAATATAGAAGACAGACAATACTATCTTGACGATAAAACTTATACAGGAAAGTTGCCATTGTCTCATTGAGGAATGAGGCAATACTGGGTGGAGGCAAGGGGGGGGGGGAGGGTGAGCAGGGGGTGGGACATTAGTCAAAACCGGGCGTATCGGGGGTGGGACAGGAAGCTCTACCTATAAATCAAGGGACATTTTATCCTAAGTCTCAAAGCTAGGGAGCCAAGATGTGTCAAACCTACTCTTCCAGTCGGACCAAATTAGTTAAAAAAAATCAGATCTACCTGAAGTATAATAAATGTTTTTCTCCATGGAGTATATGTATGCCATTGTTATTACAATGTCCGACCAAGCTGGGGGGAGAGATTTTTTCCAAGATCTTGCTATGTTAAGTTTAACCGCGGAAAATAGGTAAATACTTAGGGTACCATAGTGTTTGGGTAGTTTACATGTGCCTAGGTGAAATAAGGCCGTCTCGGGAGTTCTGGGGAGGCTTATACCTATATTAGCAAGCGCTGAGAAGCATTTATTCCAAATGGCCCTGAGCTTAGGGCAGCTCCACCAAATGTGAGTCATGTCACCTGTATAACTCAAATATTTTTTATCAGACATATGACATAGCAGTAATTGGATATCTAAGTCTATTTGTAAAGGGACAGTCAAGTCTAAAATAAACTTTCATGATTCAAATAGGGCATGTAATTTTAAACAACTTTCCAATTTACTTTTACCACCAATTTTGCTTTGTTCTCTTAGTTGAAAGCTAAACCTAGGTAGGCTCATATGCTAAATTCTTAGACCTTGAAGGCCGCCTCTAATCTGAATGCATTTTGACAGTTGTTCACCACTAGAGGGCGTTAGTTCATGTGTTTCATATAGATAATATTGAGCCCATGCATGTGAAGTTACCTAGGAGTGAGCACTGATTGGCTAAAATGCAAGTCTGTCAAAAGAACTGAAATAAGGGGACAGTTTGCAGAGGCTTAGATACAAAGAAATCACAGAGGTAAAAAGTATATTATTTTAAATGTGTTAGTTATGCAAAACTGTGGAATGGGTAATAAAGGGATTATCTATCTTTTTAAAACAACAAAAATTCTGATGTTGACTGTCCCTTTAATAAAAAGGGTTGAGTTAAAACTTTAAATAAATACTGAACCTAGCAGATAACGAATGCTTGTGCACAAACAATACTCAAGTATTGTTAACTAGCTAATGAGAACAACTCCCACACAACAATAACGAAAAATAAAATCAGCCCAAGTACAATTCTCCAGGCAGAAAGATCAATTTTTCTAACAAAAAATATTATTTTACCATCCCTTTAACAGGGATAGTAAAGTCCAAATTAAACTTTCATGATTCAGATAGAGCATGTCATTTTAAACAACTTTATAATTTAATCATCAAATTTGCTTTGTTCTCTTGTTATTCTTAGTTGAAAGCTAAAGCTAGGTAGGCTCATATGTTAATTTCTAAGTCCTTGAAGGCCGCCTCTCATCTGAATGCATTTGACAGTTTTTCACAACTAGAGGGCGTTAGATCGTGTGTTTCATATAGATAAATAACTTCACGTGCGTGAGCACAGTGTTAAGAGTCAGCACTAATTGCCTGAAATGCAAGTCTGTCAAAAGATCTTAGATAAGGAGGCAGTCTGCAGAAGCTTAGATACAAGGTAATCACAGAGGTAAAAAGAATATTTTTTATAACTGTGTTAGTCATGTAAACCTGGGAAGTGGTAAATAAAGGGATTATCTATCTTTTTAAACAATAACATTGTTGATGTTTACTATCCCTTTAAAAGGTATATGAAACCCAAACTGTTTATTTTGTGATTCAGATAGAGCATGCAATTGCTAAATGTAACCACCAATCAGCAAGCGCTACCCAGGTGCTGAAACAAAAAATGGGCCTAATCCTAAGATTACATTCCTGCTTATTCAAATAAAGATACTAAGAGAACAAAGAAAATTTGATAATAGGAGTAAATTATAAAGTGGCTTCAAATCATGAAAGATTTTTTTGTATATGTTAATAGTATACTTAATTATTCCAAAGGTTTTATAATAGTGATCAGCTGCACTGTTTACTTTAAAACCCAACTTTTCCATTAAAAGACATAGCTGCCTGCAACTGTCCCTTATCCACACAACCAGAGCTGCTTATTACAGCAAGGCAGTAAAAATCCTTGATCCACATTGTATGTATTAAAAAACAAACAGGAACAAAAAAAATATGTAGAAACTAGTCGCTGCATCAGTAAACGGTCATTTTAAAATGCATTACTGCCTTCTCTGTGATGCCATATTTTCTTCATTGCCAGAGATTACAAGAAAAGAAAAAAAAATTATTTCACTGCTTAACCTAAGATTGTAATTGATGATTCTTTTATGTCTCAAGCTTGTAATAATGGATTTAGTGGTGCTCCTTTTCCTTCTCCATTAAACAAGTAGGACAAGAGCCTCAAGCACATTACAAAAATGTTAATTGCTTTAAAATGCCCTCATTAGGAGTTATAAGGACGAATGTCACAGCAAACACTACATTCAACTTTTAAAAGCTAACACAAGCAGAGTTTCCTTGTTATGGATAAGGGTCAAAGGGCATTTTATGGACTGTATTTTTAAGTGTTTGCTATTTCTTTCTACATGAACATGCAAATAAAACACTTGAGTGTATCTATATGATTTTCAGGAGAATACTTACTTGTATTACAAGCAGAATTCTAGCTGCTCCAGTCAACTAGTTTGTGACCAGCTGCTTACTTAAAAGGGACAGTCTACACCAAAATTGTTATTGTTTATAAAGATAGATCACACCTTTACTACCCATTCCCCAGCTTTGCACAACCAACATTGTTATATTAATATACTTTATAACATTTAAACTTTTACATCTCTGCCTGTTTCAAAGCCACTACAGACATCCTCTTATCACATGCTTTTTATTTACTTTTCCCAACAAAAGACTGCTGTTCCATTTGAGCCATATATGACTTGGCACTTAAGTTTGTACAGTGTGTGTCTGAGTCAGACGACAGATCACTTTCATTTGCAGAGTAGGTAGGACTTACTTAGTAAATGTTTTTTTTATTTATTTGTGCAATTTCAGATTGTAACTTCAGTGTGGTAGTTGTATGGTAGCAATATGCAGCAGTGTAGTTATGATTATTTGACAATCCTGTAGAAATTCTATATTTAAAACCATGCAGAAATGTTTCCTCCTCATTACACAAATGGTAGGTGCCCTTTTGGCAGATATTATATTTTTTTTATTTCATATATATATATTCCAGTTTACTGTCACTTTATGCAAGGACTTTCCAGATGCCAGGAGACATTTTATCTAAGATTTTTACATCTGCATAAAATGTTATACTCTCATGCTAAGATTGCTCAGTGTTTGAAAAAAAGACAGGTTAACTTAACACTGTTCAGTTTACACTACAGCTGACTTAATTTTGAAATACATACAAACAAGCCTAAATCCTGCATTTAACCAGATCTAATGGTATGAGACTGAGTACTACAGCTTATGGTTCCACCAAGACCATATAGAGTACAACATTTTCAAAATCCATAAGTACAGCTGACAGATTTGAAGTGGTGCTCTTGGTTGGGGAAAATGGGGGGAAAAAACCCCAAACATATGTCAACCTTTAAAAAGTACTTTTCTTCATCTACCCATTCTGACAGATCAATAATGTCCAATTTTGAATTCACAGAAGTATTTTGGTTTGCACATTTACAAATATGATTCTTTTAAAAGTGATCTCTTAATCTCTGCTATTTTTTTTATCATGCATGTCACACACTGTTGATTTAGGGGATGGCAATGTGCAGAAATTGTACCTCCTGTGAGTGTTTCTGTTGGTGTCTGTGTTTATGTCTTTGTGCTTTTCTTGGTGTCTCTATGAGTGTGTATGTATTTTTTTTGTGGATCTCTCTGTGAGGGTTTGTGTGTCAGTCTTTGTGCATTTTTTGTGGATGTCTCTGTGAGTGTGTGTATGTATGTATGTATGTATGTCTTTGTGTGTTTTCTGTGGGTGTCTTTCTGTGAGTGTGTATGTCTTTGTGTGTTTTCTGAGGCTGTCTCTGTGGGTGCTCCTTGGGTGTATGTGCAAGTTTGTGTTTAAGTTTGTGTGTGTTCATTATCTGTTCCTTTTTAGGACATTTTGACCTTACTACTGATTATTCACATCTTTCTACAGACTTTGAGACTAATGAGACCTTTCCGGAAGTCACCAATCCACCACTTAACACTTAAATTATTGTTTAGGCAGTTCAGGGCCCTTCCTTTCAGCCACTGCATGCTGTTGTCATCATATAGTTGGCATCCTCCTTGGCAAAAATATAATCAGAACTCCATATTATATTATATTATATTATATCCATAAATAAGGCTCAGTCACACTAAGTATGACACTTGAACACAAGCAAAACATTTATGAAATTCCAACCTGTCCACATGCAAGTGGATCCCCTGCATTATAAAGTAATGTAATTGCATTTCATAAAGCATTATTTCACTGAGAAGATGGTATGCTTAAAAAAAATCTCCAGGAAACCACCAATTGTAATATTTCCCAAAATTGTAAATACATAGTGTCAGATTACAAGTCGAGTGTTAACTCCGCTAAAAGTAAGCTTTTTGCACGTGTTGGGTAGCGCTCGTATTACAAGTTGAAAGTAAATTGTTTTTGCTTGTGCGCTAGCCGGACTCTTGTAAAAAGCTGAACTTACAATATCCCGTGTAATAACCTATTCCTCCATAGAAGTCAATAGAGCAAAAAAAGTGGAAAAACCTAACACCCTACTTGGTCGCAAACCCGATCACATATTCTCAAGTGCGCTTACAAAACATAAAAAACATAATTTATGTAAGAACTTACCTGATAAATTAATTTCTTAGTGGCAAGAGTCTATGAGCTAGCGACGTATGGGATATACATTTCTACCAGAAGGGGGCAAAGTTTCCCAAACCTCAAATGCCTATAAATACACCTCCCAATTCACTCATATCTCAGTTTAATGTATAGCCAAATTAGTGAGGTGTAAAAAACATAAAAAAAAAAAAAAAAAAAAAAAAAAAAGGGAACAGGATAAAGTTCTTTATATATAAAAAAAATCATAACCACAAAAAATATTAGGTGGGTCTTATGGACTCTTGCCACTATAAAAGAAATTAATTTATCAGGTAAGTTCTAACATAAATTATGTTTTCTTTCACGTAAGTGGCAAGAGTCCATGAGCTAGTGACATATGGGATATAATACCCAAGATGTGGAAGTCCACGAGTCACGTTTTCTTAAAAATTAAAAAAAAAAAAAAAATCATAGGCACTAGAATCAAACTGAGACAGCTGCCTGAAGAACCTGTCTACCAAAGGCTGCTTCCAAAGAAGCAATACAACAAAATGGTAAAATTTTGTAAATATATGCAAAGAAGACCAAGTTGCTGCTTTGCAAATTTGATCAACTGAAGCTTCATTCTTAAAAGCCCAAGATGTGGCATCTAATCTAGTAGAATGAACTGTAATAAACTGAGACGCCGACTGCCCCGCCTCCAAATAGGCTTTGTAAATCAATCAACCAAGATGACAAGGAAATGGCAGATACTCTCTGACCTTTTCTGGAACCAGAAAAAGTAACAAATAGACTAGAAGTCTTTCTGAAATCTTTAGTAGCCTCAATATCATATTTTAAAGCTCTTACCACATCTAAAGAATGTAAAGACCTTTCAAGAGTATTCTTAGGATTAGGATGCAAGGAAGTAACAATAATTTCCGTATTGATGTTGTTAAAATTCACAACCTTTGGCAAAAAATTTAAACGAAGGCCGCAAAACAGCTTTATCTTGATAGAAAATCAGATAAGGAGACTCGCAAGAGAGAGCAGACAATTCAGAAACTTTTCTAGCAAAAGAGATAGCCAAAAGAAATAAAAAGCTTTCCAAGAAAGTAGTTTAATATTGAAAGAATGCATAAATAAGCTCAAAAGATGGAGCCTGCAAAATCTTTAAAACCAAATTGAGACTCCAAGGAGGAGAAATTGATAAAATAACAGGCTAGATACGAATCAAAGCTTGAACAAAACAGTGAATATCAGGAAGTTTAGCAATCTTTCTATGAAATAAGACAGAAAGAGCAGAGATTTGTCCTTTCAAAGTTTTTGAAGACAAACCTGCAGACAAACCATCCTGAAGAAACTGTAAAATCCCAGAAATTCTAAATGAATGCCAAGAATAATCATGAGTGGAACACCAAGAAATATAGGTTTTCCAAACTCTATGATAAATCTTACTTGAAACAGACTTAAGAGCCTGTATCATAGTGTTAATTACTGAGCCAGAGAAACGTCTATGACTAAGAACTAAGCGTTCAATTTTCAAGCCTTCAAATTTAGAGATTTGAGATCCTGATGGAAAAATGGGCCTTGAGACAGAAGGTCTGGTCTTATAGGAAGTGACAAAGGCTGACAACTGGACATTTGGACAAGGTCCGCATACCAGAACCTGTGAGGCCATGCTGGTGCTATCAGAAACACATAAGATTGTTCTATTATGATCTATGAGATCACTCCCAGAGGTGAAAAAAATGTAAGCAGGTTGGTAAAACCATGGAACTGCTAGAGCATTCATCATTTCCGCCTGAGGATTCCTGGACCTGGAGAGGTATCTGGGAAGTTTCTTGTTTAGACGAGAGGCCATCAGATCCATGTCTGGAGAACCCAACATCTGCACAATCGGATAGAATACATCTGGATGGGGAGACTACTCTCTGGATGTAGAATCTGACGGCTGAGATAATCCGCTTCCAAATTGTCTACACCTGGTATGACTCGCAGTGATTAAACAAGAATTGGATTCCGCCCAAGAAAGTATTAGAGATATTTATTTTATTGCTAGGGGACTGCGAGTCCCCCCTTGATGGTTGACATATGCCACTGTTGTGACATTGTCTGTTTGAAACCGAATATACGATTCTCTCTTTAATAGAGGCCAAGCCTGAAGAGCTCTCATAGCACGGAGTTCTAAGACATAGATTGCTAACCTCGCCTCTCGAGGATTCCAAACTCCTTGTGCTGTCAGAGACCCCCAAACAGCTCCCCAACCTAAGAAACGTGCATCTGTTGTGATCACAGTCCAGGTAGGACAAACAAAGGAGGCCCCTTAAACAATAAGGTGAAGGTATAACCACCAAGTCAGAGAGTTGGAATATAAGTATATCAGTTGTAATGACTGAATATAATCCCTGCACCATTGGTGCCACATGCAAAACTGTAGAGGTCTCATATGAAAACAAGAAAAAAGGATCGGGTCCGATGCTGCAATCATGAGACCTAAAACTTCCATGCACATAGAACTGAAGCAAATGATAAGAGACTGAAGGTTTAGACAAGATGAAACCAATCTCAAACGTCTCTTTTCTGTTAGGGATAGAGTCATGGACACTAAATCTATCTGGAAATGTATTGAGCTAGTACCAAGATATTGTCCAAATAAGAAAACACTGCAATATCCTGCTCTCTGATTACAGATAGAAGGGCACCTAAAACTATTAAGAATATGCTTGGTGCTGTTGCAAGGCCAAACAGAAGAGTGACAAATTGGTAATGCTTGTTTAGAAAAGAGAATCTCAGAAAACGATAGTGATCTGGATGAATCGGATTGTGAAGGTAAGCGTCCTGTAAGTCTATCGTGGACATGAAGTGACCTTGCTGAACAACAGGCAGAATAGACTTCACCGCCTGGAACAGGACCTTCTTCGCCGGTCTTCAGGACAGCTAAGGAGCACTTGGGGGTTAGACTTAGGTTTTTTTAAGGGGGGATCGGTGGGTTTTAGAGTAGGGGTGTGTGGGTGGTGGGTTGTAATGGGGGGGGTTGTTCTTTTTTTTTTACAAGCAAAAGGCCCTTTTAAGGGCTGGTAATAGAGCTGATTACTTTTGTAATTTAGTTTAGGGTAGGGAATTTTTATTATTTTGTGGGGCTATTTTATTTTAATAGGGAGCTTAGATTAGGTGTAATTAGCTTAACATTCTTGTAATCTTTTTTTATTTTTTGTAATTTAGTATTTGTTTTTGTAATATAGTTTAGTGTATTTAATTGTATTTTAGTTTAGATCATTTTAGTTTATTTAATTAATTTATTGATAGTGTAGAGTTAGGTGTAATGGTAACTTAGGTTAGGATTTATTTTACAGGTAATTTGATAATTATTTTAACTAGGTAGCTATTAAATAGTTATTAACTAATTAATAGCTATTGTACCTAGTTAAAATAAATACAAAGTTACCTGTAAAATAAATATAAACCCTAAAATAGCTACAATGTAATTATTAATTATATTGTAGCTATCTTAGGGTTTATTTTATAGGTAAGTATTTAGTTTTAAATAGGAATAATTTAGTTAATATTAATATTATTTAGATTTATTTCAATAATAATTAAGTTAGGGGGTGTTAGGGTTAGACTTAGGTTTAGGGGTTAATATATTTAAAATAGGTGGCGGCGGTGTAGGGGGCTCAGATTAGGGGTTAATATAGTTAATATAGGTGGCAGCGGGGTAGGGGGCTCAGATTAGGGGTTAATATAGGTTGCGGCGTTGTAGGGGGATTAGATTAGGGGGTACTACATATAATATAGGTGGCGGCGGTGTAGGGGGGTCAGATTAGGGGGTAATACATATAATATAGGAGGCGGTGGGGTCCGGGAGCGGTGGTTTAGGGGTTAATACATTTATTGTTAGGAGTGAGAGGGGGGATTGCGGATAGAGGGGTATACGTGTCGGGCTATTTTTGGGAGGCGTGTTAGACAGTAACGGCAGATTTAAGACTTTAGTTTGTTTTTTTTTAGGCGGTGGCAGTTTCTAAAGTGCCGTAAGTCACTGGCAACTCCAGAAATTTGTACTTACGCTTATTTTTGAACATCGCTAGTTTGTCCGACTTACGGCACTTTATCAACTGTCGGCGCCATATATGTTATAGCTCGCTGTGCGAGGTGAAACTACGGGTGGCGCAGTTTTCCACGCTTGCGCCGAAACCTGCGCCGTATATCGGATCACGCCTTAGTGAGGTGCAGGATAGATAAGTAATAAAATGATAAGTTTCCATTGTTCTCTATGCATTGAGCTTTAGTTTTCCAGACAAATATAAGATAAGGAAGCAAGTCTGTGTACACAAAGTGATAACACAGTGAGATATGATATTACCTGAAGCTCAAACCATTGTTATAGGCTGTGGTTTAAAAGCACAAAACCAGCTACTTCATATACACAAATAAACCTGAAATTGCAATTTCTCCTATATTTTATACTCTGTAGCTGGTATAACAAGTCATTGAAAATATAATATAAAAACTATTTTGCAGTGTACTGTCCCTTTAAATTCAAAGTTCTCACTGAGTGAACCTACTTAGGAATTTCCTTGTTTTAATGTTTGGGTGAAAACTTGAACTTTGCTTTTAGCATTTTTGCCACTAAATTCCTAGAGTTGAATATAAAGGTGGTCACAAGCTACTATAAGTAGGGAAGACTGCTTTAGTTTTCTCTTTTTCATTTCATTGACACCACATGTGCGTACCCAATGCACATACATGGGATCTGATTGCTAGGTAAACTCCATAAACAGTAAATCAGAGCTATTTGTACGGAGCCACAGCAGTTGTACAGATATCTGTCAGATTACTCTTTTACTTCATTTTAGGAGCAAGAGCAATGTGTCAACAAACAAGCTATCTACAAATATGTAAACAAACCTACAGATACTTGAAACACAAGGGGTGATGGTAAATAAAAGTACAATTTTTTTCTAAATGAAAATAAAGTTCAACAAACAAGTTTACAAATACCTGCCAACACTGTTACAGTAAAATTAAATAAAAAGAAAGACTGTCAGCAAGAAACCATGCACAAAGATAAAATAATTAGTCATCTATCAGCTAATTGAAGAAATATTTAAACCATTGAGTGATATCCTTAAAGGGCCATAATACCCAAATGTTTAAACACTTGAAAGTGATGCAGTATAGCTGTAAAAAGCCGACTAGAAAACATCACCTGAACATCTCTATGTAAAAAAGAAAGATATTTTACCTCAAAAATTCCTCAGTAGCCACATCCCATTGTAAAGGATTTCTAAGCAACAAATCAGTATGCCTGTCCCAGGACAGCCGAAGGGATGAGCCTTGTGCACTCTCATGTTATTTCCCTATTCAGTGTAAGGAAGTTTACAATGAAATCTCATGAGAGTTAAGTTAAATCTCATGATATCACAGTAAAAGAATTCATGACCTCAGCACTGCTGATGCTGATTGGCTGCTGTTCATTTCTTAATTTTTTATTTTTTTTTACCTGCAGCTGGGCTGCAGCTGAGTATAACTTTTTTACAAAGAATTTACTCTGCTGAGCTGAGGAAATTGTGAGGTAAAATATCTTCCTTTTTTACATAGAGATGCTCAGGTGATATTTTCCTGTCAGCTTTTTACAGTTATACTGCATCAGTTTCAAGTGATTTAGCATATGAGTATTATGTCCCTTTAAAGGCACATTGAACCCATTTTTTTCTTTCGTGAATGCAATTTTAAGCAACTTTATAATTTACTCCTATTATCAATTTTTCTTCGTTCTCTTGCTATCTTTATTTGAAAAAGAAGGCATCTAAGCTAAGGAGCCAGACAATTTTTGTTTCAGACCCTGGACAGCACTTTTTATTGGTGGGTGAATATATCCACCAATCCGCAACAAAAACCCAGGTTGTTCACCAAAAATGGGCCGGCATCTAAACTTACATTCTTGCTTTTCAAATAAAGATACCAAGAGAATGAATAAAATTTGATAATAGGAGTAAATTAGAAAGTTGCTTAAAATTGCATGCTCTACCTGAATCACAAAAGAAAAAAATTGGGTTCAGTTTCCTTTTAAAGATGACATTAAAAGAGTATGCACCAATAATTGTAAATGTCATTTGCATTTGGGGAGATACAATATCATGCCATAAAATCAGTGATATTTATGACATCATGTATGATGTAATAAAAACTATGGAGCACAGGATTTTGAATTTAAATTAAGTGTGAACTTAAATCAACACATTTTCAACTTTAAAGTGCCATTATAGTGGAAACATTGCATGTTCTAATATGTAATTTAAGCACTAACAGCCCCGAAAAGCTGTGTTTAACCCCTCCAAAGAGGCTAAACACATAATTAAAGGGACAGTCAAGTCCAAAAAAAACTTTCATGATTTAAATAGGGCATGCAATTTTAAACAACTTCCCAATTTACTTTTATAACCAATTTTGCTTCTCTTGGTATTCTTAGTTGAAAGCTAAAACTAGGAGGTTCATATGCTAATTTCTTAGACCTTGAAGACTGCCTCTAATCTGAATACATTTTGAGCACTAGAGGGCATTAGTTCACATGTTTCATATAGATAACATTGAGCTCATGCACGTAAAGTGACCTAGGACTGAGCACTGATTGGCTAAACTGCATGTCTGTCAAAAGAACTGAAATAAGGGGCAGTCAGCAGAAGCTTAGATACAAGATAATTACAGAGGTAAAAAGTATATTAATATAACTGTTGGTTGTGCAAAACTGGGGAATGGGTAATAAAGGGATTATCTTTCTTTTTAAACAACAAAAATTCTGGTGTTGACTGTCCCTTTAAAGTATTGCTTGAGAGAAGCAAAGAACTGCTGGTCCCAAGCAGATGCAGCAGCAGCTGCTAACACAATCAGCAGAGGTAGTCTCATGACTCAGCTGTGTGACTACCATTGTTGATTTGGTGACCAGCAGTGCTCTGCAGCTCCCAAGCAATACTTTAACTTTGTGTTTAAACTCTTTGCAGGGGTTAAACACACAGAAATGCAGGGTTGCTAGTTTTAAAGTGACATGCTCTCTTTTTAAGTTTGAACGGAACACTGATAAGCAACCAGCTTCCCAAATTCTCAAAGGAAATACACAGTAGAGTGAATTAAACACCAGAAGGTGAGCAGGGTGTCAGTTGAAGTAATTTTGAAGTTCATTTTACAACTAGATTCCAAGAAATAGATAGCAGCACCACCAATGTAATATATTTAGGATTTTATTTAAAGGGACATAATACTCATATGCTAAATCACTTGAAACTGATGCAGTATAACTGTAAAAAGCTGACAGGAAAATATCACCTGAGCATCTCTATGTAAAAAAGGAAGATATTTTACCTTACAATATCCTCAGCTCAGCAGAGTAAGTTCTGTGTAAAAAGTTATACTTCAGCTGCTGCCCAGCTGCTGCCCAGCTGCAAGTAAAAAAAAAAATTTAAAAAAAAAATGAAGAAATGAACTGCAGCCAATCAGCATCAACAGTGTTGAGGTCATGAACTCTTTTACTGTGATCTCATGAGATTTCACTTAACTCTCATGAGATTTCATAGTAAACTTCCTTAAACAGAATAGGGAAATAACATGAGCATGCACAAGGCTCAATCCCTTAGCTGTCCCGGGACAAAATTACTGAGTTGCTGCTTAGACGTCATTTACAATGGGATGTGGCTACTGAGGAATTTTGAGGTAAAATATCTTTCTTTTTTTACATAGAGATGTTCAGGTGATATTTTCTAGTCAGCTTTTTACAGCTATACTGCATCACTTTCAAGTGTTTAAACATTTGGGTATCATGGCCCTTTAAGCCAATATATCAAGAAATAGTGATAATTTCATTTTACAACTGAGACTGTCTTTGTACACCTCATTATTATAAAGATGATGGTCCATTCTTCTGGTGCCTGTTTGTAGTTCCACTTTGCTGACTATGTTGAAGTGTGCTACTTTATCTGAATTCCTGACCTTGCTTGTTGTGACTTTTCTGTTGTATTGCTTTATGCCTACTTGATTGCCTACCCACATGATCATGACTTAGACTATCTCTTTTTATTGTTTTGCCTAACTAATAATGTTTGATCATTGAATTACTTGGCTGTTCTAAACCACAATACAGCACCAGAAATGCTTATTGAAAAGCCAAAGTAGAGTACCTAAACGGTTTAAATTACTAAGCCACTGTACAGCACCAGTCATGCTTCACTGCCAAGCCACAGGAAAGTACCAACCCCGCTTCATAGCAAAGTAAAAGTACATTACATACTCTGATTTATTGTAAAGCCATATTAAAGCACCTACCCTGCTTCATAGTAAAACCACATTATAACACCTACTCTGCTTTGTAGCGAAGCCACAGTATGCCTACTCTGCTTTTGCTATGTTGTTAAACCAGAGTACAGCGACAACATTGCTTCATTGCAAAAGCATACCAGAACTCAGCTTTATTGCAAACTAAACATCTATAATTTGCATCTACACATATCCACAGCATCACTCATTCACTGCCTAAAGAATCAAGTCTAAAGCCATATCCAGAGTACTAGATGGAACTAACTCTATGGAACTAACCATGTCTCTAGCAGTATCACAAGCTAAGCATACAACTGATTGAAGCAGAAGATAAGTTAAAATTAACTGTATTCCTTTATATCATGTTTCTTTTTCCACTTTTATATCCTTTAAGATTTTACTTCTTGTACATATTGTTTATGGTCTGCAGGGTTATACATTTTACGAATGATCTTTCTCTTTGGCTTATAGTTGACTGTCCTAATAGTTAAGATGCCTTCCACTGGACTTGGTGATAATGTTTATAATCCCTTTCTCAAAGAAAACTAAAATGAAAATCTGTCATATTGCATCTCAATATAATTACATGGTGCACATAACTTATCAAATAAATGAATACTTCCTACAGGCCCACATGAGTTGCCTAAGTTATGTGTATAACACACATGAGGACCAGATGCTGTGGGGGTAGGAGGTGTGTCCCTATGTAGCAGGTGCCTGTCACAACTCTCCTCCCACTCTCACCTCCTCTTGCTCCTTTCTGAGGTGTAATAGGCCCCTCTTTTCTGGAACGGTTGCAATGGGATACTATCCGCCATCTTTCGCCTCTGAACGGGGTGACGTCACCGGCGAACCATCAGCTATGATCGCGGAAGACGCTCCGGAGGGCGATGTGACGTCACGATCAGCTGACCTGCCGGAATGTTGCAGGATGCACGTGGGGACGTAGCATGAGTGGGTGTGTGTATTATGGGGCGGTGCTGGGCGTGTCGCGTGACTGAGGTCCGTTCGGTACAAGCTGAGAGCGTTGGAAAAACTTACCGATACATGAGGCGTTACGTGGGCTTCTAAAAGCTCTCTACACACGTTGTTTCATAAAGCAGTTTTACAAAAAAAATATGCGCCTTTCTATTCTTTGTGTAGAATTTAGTATAGTGGTTGATTGTGTAAGGAGTCTAAGGACTGATGTAACTGGAGAGGGCTTTTGAAAATTTGTATATGTCAGTTTCATGCGTAAATAGGTAAAACGTTCAAATTGTGTGTCATAAATGGGCAGTTTTGCATTGTGAGAAATCTATTTTAGGCGTTTATTCATGAAAGCCAGAAACGATTTTTTTATATTGTCCATTAGTAAATTTACTTCATCACTGTATCATGTGCCAGTAAAAATTGATAATCTGGAGCTTTTATACAATATTTATATTCTGGGATCTATTGATTATTTTTCCTCATACTTTTCAAATGTTTTATGACTTTGGGACTAAAAACCAAGATATAGGAACTTGCACTAAATAATGTCACTTTTAAGCCAAATTTGTGATCTTTACAATACAATGATCTCTCACTTTTAAAGCCATGTACTGTACTTAAAGTATTTGAGCTGAAACCATTTTATATGTTGTGAGGATCAAAAATTGTATTTATGCCGATAGCTAATAATTGAATATGATTATTAAAGCGATTTAGGGACATTAAAGGGATAGAAACCCCACAATTTGTTCTTTCATGATTTAGATAGAGCATGCAGTTTTAAACTAATTTCTAATTTTACTTATATTATCTATTTTTCATTCTCTTGATATCTTTTGTTGAAAAGCAGGGACGTACGCTTCGGAGCCAGACCATTTTTAGAGCACATTATGGCAGTAGTTTTGCAAAGATGTTATCTATTTGCATGAGCCATAGATGGCAGCACTAATTTCATGTAGTGCTCCAGATGTGTACTTGGGTATCGCCTCTGCAAAAAGTACCATGGGAATGTGGCAAATTTGATAATAGAAGTAAATTGGATGTTTGTTTTTAAATTGTATGCGCTGTCTCCATCACAATAGAAAACGTTTTGAGTTTCATAGCACTTTTAACATTGTGTGACTAGCAGCTAATTTATAACTGGACTCAGCAGAGAAGTTATAGAACAGTGTTTTGTAATATTTTCAACTTTAAATGTGTTCCCAATAATCAATTTTTAACCATTGATGTGCATCAAATTGTTTACAAATAGTTAATGTACCTTTATTTTTATATTTGAAATGTGATTTTGCTATTTGCTTCTGCCACCTATACTGAACATGTATACTACAGTAATGGCTAGAGCAAAGCTATGGAAACAAGAGCCAGCAGAAGAAATCACACTCACTCTGGGAATGGGAGAGAGATGTTCTAAAACAGGGTTATCAAGCTCATTGTATCCGGAGGCCACCATCCAGGTTTGTTTACCCCCATGGGGGCCACTTGAACAGAGTTAGTACTCTGGTTATACTAAAAACTGGAATTGACATTTACCCAAGTAGTAGTGCATGGTAGAAGCTGTAGTCCACAGAAGACACACACAGTGTAAATTTACCTTGTTAATAGGAGCTGTAGTCTACAGTAGACATATACAGTGTAAATTTACCTTGTTAGTAGGAGCGGTAGTCTACAGTAGACACACACAGTGTAAATTTACCTTGTTAGTAGGAGCTCTAGTCTACAGTAGACATATACAGTGTATATTTATCTTGTTAGTAGGAGCTGTAGTCTACAGTAGACATATATACAGTGTAAATTTATCTTGTTAGTAGAAGCTGTAGTCTACAGTAGACATATACAGTGTATATGTATATTGTGATAGGAGCTGTAGTCTACAGTAGACCTATACAGTATATATTTATCCTGTTAATAGGAGCTGTAGTCTACAGTAGACACACACAGTGTAAATTTACCTTGTTAGTAGGAGCTCTAGTCTACAGTAGACATATACAGTGTATATGTATCTTGTGATAGGAGCTGAAGTCTACAGTAGACATATACAGTGTATATGTATCTTGTGATAGGAGCTGTAGTCTACAGTAGACCTATACAGTATATATTTATCTTGTTAGTAGGAGATGTAGTCTACAGTAGACACACACAGTGTATATTTATCTTGTGATAGGAGCTGTAGTCTACAGTAGACATATACAGTGTATATGTATCTTGTTAGTAAGAGCTGTAGTCTACAGTAGACACACACAGTATATATTTATCTTGTGATGGGAGCTGTAGTGTACAGTAGACACACACAGTGTATATTTATCTTGTGATAGAAGCTGTAGTCTACAGTAGACATATACAGTGTATATTTATCTTGTTAGTAGAAGCTGTAGTCTACAGTAGACATATACAGTGTATATTTATCTTGTTAGTAGAAGCTGTAGTCTACAGTAGACATATACAGTGTATATTTATCTTGTTAGTAGGAGCTGTAGTCTACAGTAGACATATACAGTGTATATTTATCTTGTTAGTAGGAGCTGTAGTCTACAGTAGACACACAGTGTATATTTATCTTGTTAGTAGGAGTTTTAGTCTACAGTAGACATATACAGTGTATATTTATCTTGTTAGTAGGACCTGTAGTCTACAGTAGACCTATACAGTGTATATTTATCTTGTGGTAGGAGCTGTAGCCCACAGTAGACACACACAGTGTATATGTATCTTGTGATAGGAGCTGTAGTCTACAGTAGACATATACAGTGTATATTTAGCTTGTTAGTGGGAGCTGTAGTCTACAGTAGACACACACAGTGTACATTTATCTTGTTAGTAGGAGCTGTAGTCTACAGTAGACATATACAGTGTATATTTATCTTGTGATAGCTGTAGTCTACATTAGAAATATACAGTGTATATTTATCTTGTTAGTAAGAGCTGTAGTCTACAGTAGACACACACAGTATATATTTATCTTGTGATAGGAGCTGTAGTCTACAGTAGACACACAGTGTATATTTATCTTGTTAGTAGGAGCTGTAGTCTACAGTAGACCTATACAGTGTGTATTTATCTTGTTAGTAGGAGCTGTAGTCTACAGTAGACACACACAGTGTATATTTATCTTGTTAGTAGGAGCTGTAGTCTACAGTAGACACACACAGTGTATATTTATCTTGTTAGTAGGAGCTGTAGTCTACAGTAGACACACACAGTTTATATTTATCTTCTTAGTAGGAGCTGTAGTCTACAGTAGACATATACAGTGTATATTTATCTTGTGATAGGAGCTGTAGTCTACAGTAGACATATACAGTGTATATTTATCTTGTTAGTAGGAGCTGTAGTCTACAGTAGACATATACAGTGTATATTTATCTTGTTAGTAGGAGCTGTAGTCTACAGTAGACATATACAGTGTATATTTATCTTGTTAGTAGGATCTGTAGTCTACAGTAGACATATACAGTGTATATTTATCTTGTTAGTAGAAGCTGTAGTCTACAGTAGACATATACAGTGTATATTTATCTTGTTAGTAGGAGCTGTAGTCTACAGTAGACATATACAGTGTATATTTATATTGTGATAGGAGCTGTAGTCTACAGTAGACATATACAGTGTATATGTATCTTGTTAGTAGGAGCTGTAGTCTACAGTAGACATATACAGTGTATATTTATCTTGTGATAGGAGCTGTAGTCTACAGTAGACATATACAGTGTATATTTATCTTTTGATAAGAGCTGTAGTCTACAGTAGAATTATACAGTGTATATTTATCTTGTTAGTAGAAGCTGTAGTCTACAGTAGACACACACAGTGTAAATTTATCTTGTGATAGGAGCTGTAGTCTACAGTAGACTACAGCTCCTACTAACAAGATAAATATACACTGTATATTTCTACTGTAGACATATACAGTGTATATTTATCTTGTTAGTAGGAGCTGTAGTCTACAGTAGACACATACAGTGTATATTTATCTTGTGGTAGGAGCTGTAGCCCACAGTAGACACACACAGTGTATATGTATGTTGTGATAGGAGCTGTAGTCTACAGTAGACATATACAGTGTAAATGTATCTTCTTAGTAGAAGCTGTAGTCTACAGTAGACATATACAGTGTATATGTATCTTGTGATAGGAGCTGTAGTCTACAGTAGACATATACAGTGTATATGTATCTTGTGATAGGAGCTGTAGTCTACAGTAGACCTATAAAGTGTATATTTATCTTGTTAGTAGGAGCTGTAGTCTACAGTAGACCTATACAGTGTATATTTATCTTGTGGTAGGAGCTGTAGCCCACAGTAGACACACACAGTGTATATGTATGTTGTGATAGGAGCTGTAGTCTACAGTAGACATATACAGTGTAAATGTATCTTGTTAGTAGAAGCTGTAGTCTACAGTAGACATATACAGTGTATATGTATCTTGTGATAGGAGCTGTAGTCTACAGTAGACACACACAGTGTATATTTATCTTGTTAGTAGGAGCTGTAGTCTACAGTAGACACACACAGTGTATATTTATCTTGTTAGTAGGAGCTGTAGTCTACAGTAGACCTATACAGTGTATATTTATCTTGTTAGTATGAGCTGTAGTCTACAGTAGACATATACAGTGTATATTTATCTTGTGATAAGAGCTGTAGTCTACAGTAGACACACACAGTGTATATTTATCTTGTGATAAGAGCTGTAGTCTACAGTAGACATATACAGTGTATATTTATCTTGTTAGTAGGAGCTGTAGTCTACAGTAGACCTATACAGTGTATATTTATCTTGTTAGTAGGAGCTGTAGTCTACAGTAGACATACAGTGTAAATGTATCTTGTTAGTATAAGCTGTAGTCTACAGTAGACCTATACAGTGTATATTTATCTTGTTAGTAGGAGCTGTAGTCTACAGTAGGCACACACAGTGTATATTTATCTTGTTAATAGGAGCTGTAGTCTACAGTAGACATATACAGTGTATATTTATCTTGTGATAAGAGCTGTAGTCTACAGTAGACACACACAGTGTATATTTATCTTGTGATAAGAGCTGTAGTCTACAGTAGACATATACAGTGTATATTTATCTTGTTAGTAGAAGCTGTAGTCTACAATAGACATATACAGTGTATATTTATCTTGTGGTAGGAGCTGTACTCTACAGTAGACATATACAGTGTATATTTATCTTGTTAGTAGGAGCTGTAGTCTACAGTAGACATATACAGTGTATATTTATCTTGTGATAGGAGCTGTAGTCTACAGTAGACACATACAGTGTATATTTATCTTGTTAGTAGGAGCTGTAGTCTACAGTAGACATATACAGTGTATATTTATCTTGTGATAAGAGCTGTAGTCTACAGTAGACACACACAGTGTATATTTCTCCTACAGTGTATCCGGTCCACGGCTTCATCCTTACTTGTGGGATATTCTCAATCCCTACAGGAAGTGGCAAAGAGAGCACACACATCTCCCCGGGGGTGGTAAAAAGTATGTGGTGTTAGTTGTAGTTTTTTTATTTCTTCTATCAAGAGTTTATTTTTAAATAGTGCCGGCTTGTACTATTTACTCTGCAGCAGAAAGTGAAGAAGATTTCTGCTAAGAGGACTATGATTTTAGCACCAGTAACTAAAATCCATTGCTGTTCCCACGCAGGACTGTTGAAACCAGATAACATCAGTTGGGGGGAACAGTTTGCAGGCTTAACTGCTTCAGGTATGATCAGTCATTTTTCTAACAAGACACAGTAATGCTAGAAGACTGTCAGAAATTCCCTCTGGGATAGGTAAGCCATTGTTATTAGATTCAGCAATAAAAGGATGGCTTATTTTAAGGGCTTATGCTGGTTGACACTATTGTGGGCTAATCGATTGCTTTTTAGCAAGTTTTCAACTTAAATAGGTGTTTTTTTTTATCAACTTAAAACACTTTTGGGGATTAATTTGCGCCTGGCACTTAGTTGGACACCTAATCTAGTCAGAAAGGCCCCTCCACTCTGGTATGCAGAGGAAGGAAGCCTCATTTTCGCGCCTCAATTGCGCACTTGTTTTGACTAGCCAGTTCATGCAGCTTCACGTGGGGAGTCCGGAGGCCTCAGAAAGGGCTCCAGGGAGGCTTATATTCTTACTAAAATAACCCTAAGGAAGGTAAAAGCCACAGGGCAAGCTGTGGCAGAGTACTGTAGTGTGTTAACCGGTTAACTGCTGTTATTAGCTCCGGTTTGGTCATTAAGGGGTTAATTGGTCTGAAAATTTTTGTGCAACCTTTTCAAAGCATTATGACACTGTGGTGAAAATGTCATAAAAATCGGATGTGTTTTTGATGGTTTTTTGATGTTTCAGTAATAAAGTGTGCACTTTTATTATTTAAAGAGACAGTAACGTTTTTGTCAAAAATAAATTTTATTGCATTGAAGTTACTTTTAAGTCTGTTAAACATGTCTGAACCTTCAGATAGTCTATGTTCTTTATGTTCAAAGGCCAAGGTGGTTCCCCCATTAAATTTATGTGTGAAATGTGCTATAGCGTCCAAACAGCTTAAGGACCGTACAATTACACTTAAAGATATAGCCCAAGATGATTCTTTAGCTGAAGGGTGTGAAGATAGCTGGTTATCCTCCCCTTCTGTGTCAACACCAGCTATGCCCGCGCAAGCAATGCCCAATACATCTAACGCACCAATTGCGATTACTATGCAACAGTTAGCGGCAGTAATGGATAATTCTCTCAGCATTTTTATCCAAACTGGCTGCTTTTCCTAGGAAGCGTGATTGCTCAGTTTTAAACACAGAGGATGAGCAAGCAGACGCAGAGGATAAGTTATCTGTAGTTCCCTCACACCAATCTGACTTAGCGGTGAGGGAAGGCCTGTCTGAGGGAGAAATTTCTGACACAGGAAAGGTTTCTCAGCAGGCAGAGCCTGATACTATAGCATTTAAATTTAAGCTAGAACACCTCCGCGCCCTACTTAAGGAGGTCCTAGCTACACTTGATGATTGTGATCCTTTGGTGATCCCAGAAAAATTATCTAAAATGGACAAATTCTTAGAGGTCCCAGTACACACTGATGCGTTTCCAATACCCAAGAGGGTGGTGGATATCGTTAATAAGGAGTGGGAGAAGCCAGGAGTACCTTTTGTTCCCCCTCCTATATTTAAGAAAATGTTCCCAATTGTTGATCCCAGAAGGGACGCGTGGCAGACGGTCCCTAAGGTAGAGGGGGCAGTTTCAACGCTAGCTAAGCGCACGACTATACCAATAGAAGACAGTTCTGCTTTCAAAGACCCTATGGATAAAAAATTAGAAGGTTTACTTAAGAAAATCTTTGTTCAACAGGGTTTTCTTCTTCAACCAATTTCTTGCATTATTCCTGTAACCACTGCAGCGGCTTTTTGGTTTGAGGAACTAGAAAACTCGCTCCAAAAGGATACTTCTTATGATGAAGTCATGGACAGAATTCACGCCCTGAAGTTGGCTAATTCTTTCATTACAGACGCCACTTTCCAGTTAGCTAAATTAGCGGCGAAAAATTCTGGCTTTGCAATTGTGGCGCGCAGAGCGCTTTGGTTAAAGTCTTGGTAGGCGGATGTGTCGTCCAAAACAAAATTGCTTAATATTCCTTTCAAGGGTAAGACCCTATTTGTGCCAGAGTTGAAGGAAATTATTTCAGATATCACTGGGGGAAAGGGCCATGCCCTTCCACAGGATAGACCTTTCAAGGCTAAAAATAAGTCTAATTTTCGTTCCTTTCGCAATTTCAGGAACGGACTAACTTCCACCTCTACAGCCACTAGGCAAGAGGGTAACGCATCCCAGCCCAAACCAGCATGGAAGCCTTTGCAAGGCTGGAACAAGGGCAAACAGGCCAAGAAGCCTGCTGTTGCTACCAAGACAGCATGAAGGGGTAGCCCCCGATCCGGGACCGGATCTAGTAGGGGGCAGACTTTCTCTCTTTGCTCAGGCTTGGGCAAGAGATGTTCCGGACCCCTGGGCACTAGAAATTGTTTCTCAGGGGTATCTTCTAGAGTTCATGGACCTTCCTCCAAGGGGAAGGTTCCACATGTCTCGCTTATCTTTAGACCAGATAAAGAGACAGGCATTCTTACGTTGCGTAGAAGACCTGTTAAAGATGGGAGTGATACACCCAGTTCCAACAGGGGAACAAGGACTGGGTTTTTACTCAAACCTGTTTGTAGTTCCCAAAAAAGAAGGAACTTTCAGGCCAATTCTGGACTTAAAAATTCTAAACAAATTCCTCAGAGTTCCATCATTCAAAATGGAAACCATTCGGACAATTTTACCAACGATCCAGGAGGGTCAATACATGACTACCGTGGACTTAAAGGATGCGTACCTGCATATTCCTATCCACAAAGATCACCATGAGTTCCTGAGGTTCGCCTTTCTGGACAAACATTACCAGTTCGTGGCTCTTCCGTTCGGATTAGCCACTGCTCCCAGAATTTTCACAAAGGTGCTAGGGTCCCTTCTAGCGGTACTAAGGCCGAGGGGCATTGCAGTAGCACCTTACCTAGACGACATTCTAATACAAGCGTCGTCCCTTCCCAAAGCAAGGGCTCATACAGACATTGTTCTAGCCTTTCTCAGATCTCACGGGTGGAAGGTGAACATAGAAAAAAGTTCCCTGTCCCCGTCCACAAGGGTTCCCTTTCTGGGAACAATAATAGACTCCGTAGAAATGAAGATCTTTCTGACAGAGGTCAGGAAGTTAAAGCTTCTGAACGCTTGTCGAGTTCTTCAACCCATTCCTCAGCCCTCCATAGCTCAGTGCATGGAGGTAATAGGACTAATGGTTGCGGCAATGGACGTGGTTCCTTTTGCTCGAATTCATTTAAGACCATTGCAACTGTGCATGCTCAAACAGTGGAATGGGGATTATGCAGACTTGTCTCCCCAGATTCAAATGGACCAGAAAACCAGAGACTCACTCCTCTGGTGGCTGTCTCTAGATCACCTGTCTCAGGGAATGAGTTTCCGCAGACCGGAGTGGATCATCGTCACGACCGACGCCAGTCTTTTGGGCTGGGGCGTGGTCTGGGAGTCCCTGAAGGCTCAGGGTCTATGGTCTCGGGAAGAATCTCTTCTCCCGATAAACATATTGGAATTGAGAGCGATATTCAATGCGCTCCAGGCATGGCCTCAACTAGCGGAGGCCAGATTCATCAGATTTCAGTCGGACAACATGATGACTGTAGCGTACATCAATCATCAGGGGGAACGAAGAGTTCCCTGGCGATGAGAGAGGTATCCAAGATCATCAAATGGGCAGAGGATCGCTCCTGCCATCTATCAGCAATTCACATCCCAGGAGTGGACAACTGGGAAGCGGATTATCTGAGTCCTCAGACTTTCCATCCGGGGGAGTGGGAACTTCACCCGGAGGTTTTTGCCCAGTTAACTCAACTATGGGGCATTCCGGATCTGGATCTGATGGCGTCACGTCAGAACTCAAAAGTTCCATGTTACGGGTCCAGGTCCAGGGATCCTAAGGCGACACTGGTAGATGCCTTAGCAGCGCCTTGGTCGTTAAATCTAGCTTATGTCTTTCCACCGTTTCCTCTTCTCCCACGGCTAGTAGCCAGGATCAAACAGGAGAAGGCTTCGGTAATTCTGATAGCTCCTGCGTGGCCACGCAGGACCTGGTATGCAGACCTGGTGAATATGTCATCGGTTCCACCATGGAAGCTACCTTTGAGGCAGGACCTTCTAATTCAAGGTCCATTCGTACATCCAAACCTAGTCTCTCTGCAACTGACTGCTTGGAGATTGAACGCTTGATTCTAGCTAAGCGTGGGTTTTCGGATTCAGTTATAGATACCCTGATTCAGGCTAGAAAGCCTGTCACTAGGAAAATTTACCATAAGATATGGCGGAAATATCTTTGTTGGTGCGAATCCAAGGGTTACTCATGGAGTAAGATTAGGATTCCAAGGATTTTAGCTTTTCTCCAAGAAGGATTGGAGAAAGGTTTGTCAGCTAGTTCCTTACAAGGACAGATATCAGCTTTGTCTGTTTTGTTACACAAACGTCTGGCAGCAATGCCAGATGTTCAGGAGTTTGTGCAGGCTTTAGTCAGAATCAAGCCTGTCTACAGACCTGTGGCTCCTCCATGGAGTCTAAATCTAGTTCTTTCAGTTCTTCAGGGGGTTCTGTTTGAACCTCTACATTCCATAGATATTAAGTTACTATCTTGGAAAGTTTTGTTTTTGGTTGCTATCTCTTCCGCTAGAAGAGTTTCTGAATTGTCTGCTTTGCAGTGTAATTCACCCTATCTGGTGTTTCATACAGATA
Organism: Bombina bombina; assembly: GCF_027579735.1. Classification (NCBI taxonomy): domain Eukaryota; kingdom Metazoa; phylum Chordata; class Amphibia; order Anura; family Bombinatoridae; genus Bombina; species Bombina bombina. The sequence continues at coordinate 758,966,400 of NC_069503.1, forward strand.
AGGTCGTTTTACGTACCAAACCTGGTTTTCTTCCAAAAGTGGTTTCCAATAAGAATATTAACCAGGAAATAGTTATTCCTTCTCTGTGTCCTAACCCAGCTTCTAACAAGGAACGTCTGTTACACAATCTCTATGTGGTTCGTGCTTTTACCTAAAAGTAACTAAAGATTTCAGACAAACATCGTCCTTGTTTGTCGTCTATTCTGGTAAGAGGAGAGGTCAAAAGGCGACTGCGACCTCTCTGTCTTTCTGGCTGAAAAGCATCATCCGGTTGGCTTATGAGACTGCTGGAAGGCAGCCTCCTGAACGAATTACAGCTCACTCTACTAGAGCTGTGGCTTCCACTTGGGCTTTCAAGAATGAGGCTTCTGTTGAACAGATCTGTAAGGCAGCGACTTGGTCTTCACTGCATACATTTGCCAAATTTTACAAATTCGATACTTTTGCTTCTTCTGAGGCTATTTTTGGGAGAAAGGTTTTGCAAGCAGTGGTGCCTTCTGTTTAGGTTACCTGACTTGTTCCCTCCCTTCATCCGTGTCCTAAAGCTTTGGTATTGGTTCCCACAAGTAAGGATGAAGCCGTGGACCGGATACACCAATGTAGGAGAAAACAGAATTTATGTTTACCTGATAAATTTCTTTCTCCTGCGGTGTATCCGGTCCACGGCCCACCCTGGCATTTTAGTCGGGTTTAAATGTATTTTTTATAAACTACAGTCACCACTGCACCCTATGGTTCTCCTTTTTCTCCTAACCGTCGGTCGAATGACTAGGGGGGCGGAGCCTGAGGGGAGCTATATGGACAGCTTTGCTGTGTGCTCTCTTTGCCACTTCCTGTAGGGATTGAGAATATCCCACAAGTAAGGATGAAGCCGTGGACCGGATACACCGTAGGAGAAAGAAATGTATCAGGTAAACATAAATTCTGTTTTATCTTGTTAGTAGAAGCTGTAGTCTACAGTAGACCTATACAGTGTATATTTATCTTGTTAGTAGAAGCTGTAGTCTACAGTAGACATATACAGTGTATATGTATCTTGTTAGTAGGAGCTGTAGTCTACAGTAGACATACAGTGTAAATGTATCTTGTTAGTAGAAGCTGTAGTCTACAGTAGACATATACAGTGTATATTTATCTTGTGATAGGAGCTGTAGTCTACAGTAGACCTATACAGTGTATATTTATCTTGTTAGTAGGAGCTGTAGTCTACATTAGACATATACAGTGTATATTTATCTTGTTAATAGGAGCTGTAGTCTACAGTAGACCTATACAGTGTATATTTATCTTGTTAGTAGGAGCTGTAGTCTACATTAGACATATACAGTGTATATTTATCTTGTTAATAGGAGCTGTAGTCTACAGTAGACCTATACAGTGTATATTTATCTTGTTATAGGAGCTGTAGTCTACAGTAAACATATACAGTGTATATTTATCTTGTTAGTAGCAGCTGTAGTCTACAGTAGACCTATACAGTATATATTTATCTTGTTAGTAGGAGCTGTAGTCTACAGTAGACCTATACAGTATATATTTATCTTGTGATAGGAGCTGTAGTCTACAGTAGACATATACAGTGTATATTTATCTTGTTAGTAGAAGCTGTAGTCTACAGTAGACACACACAGTGTATATTTATCTTGTTAGTAGGAGCTGTAGTCTACAGTAGACACACACAGTGTATATTTATCTTGTTAGTAGGAGCTGTAGTCTACAGTAGACACACACAGTGTATATTTATCTTGTTAGTAGGAGCTGTAGTCTACAGTAGACATATACAGTGTATATTTATCTTGTTAGTAGGAGCTGTAGTCTACAGTAGACCTATACAGTGTATATTTATCTTGTTAGTAGGAGCTGTAGTCTACAGTAGACATATACAGTGTATATGTATCTTGTGATAGGAGCTGTAGTCTACAGTAGACATATATACAGTGTAAATTTATCTTGTTAGTAGAAGCTGTAGTCTACAGTAGACATATACAGTGTATATGTATCTTGTGATAGAAGCTGTAGTCTACAGTAGACATATACAGTGTAAATTTATCTTGTTAGTAGGAGCTGTAGTCTACAGTAGACATATACAGTGTATATTTATCTTGTTAGTAGGAGCTGTAGTCTACAGTAGACACGCACAGTGTATATTTATCTTGTGATAGGAGCTGTAGTTTACAGTAGACATATACAGTGTATATTTATCTTGCGAGTACCAAGTGATCATTCTGTAACTGAATAAAAAGTGACATTTATCCAAGCAGTGCATAATTGGAGTCTACACTGGTCAATGGATGCTTGTCTTGTTTACATTTATCTTGTGAGTTCCCATGTAGATCAATGTGTTACACCTCTTAGAACCCTAAAAAAAATGGATGGGTCCACATTAATAATTTACCTAATCAACAAGGGAGGGCCAGATTAAACTATTTTGAGGGCTGCATGTGGCCTTAAATCTGGTACTTTGAGACCACTGTTCTACGGTATTAATTTCAAATATTTGTCTTAAACGTTAAACTTATTTCTTCAATATTTAAACAGCTACTATAATTGCAAAAGTATACTTGGATATTACTCTTAGACAAGCAGTTGACAAATCTGTTTACAATTTAGGAGCCAGTAAGAATATATAGATATACTTTTAGAAGCCAGACAAAGGTATTTGTATATAGAGTTGCCAGGTGTTCAGTATTCAACCGGACAGTCTAGTATTTTAGCAGACTGTCCAATAAAATCATTACAAAAATACTGGACACTTAAATGTCCAGTATTTTTTAAGACCCCTGTCAGCTAAATGTAAAGGACCTTATAGGCCTTTAAGCATTAGAAATATGGCTCAAAAAGAAATGACACTGTATTTTCTATTATATGTGATACAGGCAACGATGGGGTGTTCAATCATTGCTGGGTGCGTACTTCTAGCAGTCAAGGCGGTCACATCACTACTATGTATATGTGTTACTGGCAACCAAGGGGATAAAATGACTGCTTAGTTGTGAAAAATATATATGGTGGGATTAAGGGTGGGGCCTAAGGTTTAGCTTTTGTAGAGACATTGTGTGAACCCAGCTACGTCCTGTATCCAATCACCTACAAGTCATCTGGTATTTTTATGAATCACAGCTGGCAACCGTATATACAAATACCAGCTAAGGGCTAGATTATGAGTGGAGCAGTAGTTTGCACTCATGTTCAAGTATTAAAACTGCTAAAAGTAATTTTTTGCTCTTGGAGATTCACGGTCTTATTAGGAGTTGAAAGTAGGGGGCGGAGCTAACTATCAGATTCATAAGCTTTTTCATAGAGCTCCAAACTCTGACTACCTAATATAATATTCTAAGTCTGAGAATCGGCTTCAAAGTCACTGATTTATACTCCTGATCTGCCCAGTAAGAAGTAATCACTGCTTTGTAAACCGGACGAGTGACCATTAGCCGGTCAGCATTTAAGACCAACACTGTGCAGGAACCTGTCAGCAACGGCGAGCCGGTAATACAGAGTCTGCTTGCTGTAGCCAAACACTTTTCATGTGAGAGGAGCTAGGCATTGGACACTCCACTGCCGGCCGAGACCGCAAGCTGAAATTACTATGGCAGATAGCTGAAGACTTCAGAAAAGGGTAAGCAAGGTGTAGTACCCACATTCACCTGCTAAAACTTATATATAGACACGGTCACCTATCCCACAGCGACGTCAATCTTGGACTGCAGTGAGGGAAACAAAACTCCCACAGAGAAGAACTTTCCTTCTTGGTGCGAATCGTCATATTGTGTATAAACTTTTGCAGCACACTATTTCCCCTGCATAGCCTCAGAAGGTCCTTTAGCAGAAGGAGCAATATCAATATATATATCAAAATAAAAGTAGCCACCTCAAGTAATAACACTATTTTACTCACAGCATCCCTTGGAAGCAGAAACAATACAAATACTGCATAATAAAATCTTAAGCCAGCATACTTCTTTTACTATACGCTTGCAGGAGGAAAGCAGCAGTTTAAGTGTGAGGCTTGGGGTCAGGGAAAGACTCTTACAAATATCCTTAAAACACCTTACCTAGTGGATCTGATATTAGACCTGGGCTATATGGCTCTTTGCTCACATTAGGGCCGGCTACTTATTACATATACTGTACGCCCTCAGAAGTGCTATAGAGCTAGATCAAGATAGCTTCTGTGTGCAACTGTCTTAATCACCCTGTGACACCATCACTGTTGGACAAGACTAAGCTCCTAATTTAAGTGAAGTTAAACAGTTGGCGAATACTGTCATTCTCTTTATACGTTATTTAGCTCCTATGCATATTACAGCCCACATGAGCCCCACCAAATAAAATCCATAACTGCAGAATATTACCCTTACCCCAACCCAAAAAGAAAAGAATTGCAGAATATACCAAGCAGAGAAATTACTGAAGATTTCTTCACACAGAAGAGAGGCTAGACCACTAGTTGGTGTCAGTACCAACTCCCTGCTTTTCCTACTGGGGACTATACTGTGGTTAGACAATCCCCCACAGTTGCAAGCACAATCTCCAGCTGCCCATTAAATAATCATATAAAGCTTCACATTGACATAAACTAAATTAATTAGGGTTAAGAAAATACACTTTATTTACATATATGCAACACATACATTTAAAAACACAGCTGGTAATACTAGACAATAGGGGGGGATTACTTCCACTATTTATATGATGGTCTAGTAGCCAACTGCTATATTTAAAGGGCTGCGTGAGCTATGAGAGATAATTGGTTAGCTAGATGTCAATATAAGGGAAAACACAGGCATACAGTATTTAATCACACAGGTCTATGCGCTCAAAGGCGACCTCCTTCCTGCGTACTGCTGTGATTTAGCCGATTTCTAGCTGTGTCCCTAATACTTATGACAGACATTCATAGCAATCAATATTTAGAGCTTGAAACTTAAGTAAATACTCATAATTGAGCGTATCAAATTCATATATTAGAGCAGCACAGCCCCCTTAGCATATATAATATCAAACGGGTTAATTGGTTATTCAATCTCCAACTACCATCATCAAGCTGTATATTGCTACTGTATAAAATATAACATATCAATTGTATCTAATGTAACAAACGTTCTCAGCTATCTTAAGTCCAAGTTAGTATAATCATAACCACATTCACGTCTCTCATAGCCCCGCCCACCGACGCGTTTCGTCACTGTGTGTGACTTCGTCAGGGCTTAGGGGCGGTCTCAGTCATCTTTCCTACATTTATAGGCATATGTTGCCATAGCAATCTCTGATTGGCAGCAGTATTTACTGCCTGGCTTCAACATAGAGTAATCTGTCGGCATTGAATGCTAATATCATAAAACATATTAATCGTGTCCTCTAATATCTGTTAGATTACATTACGGAACATTATATATTATGTTGCTCAATGTCATTATTGATTAAGTAATCTTTAACAGGTATTAGATCTATTGATTACTAAAGATAATGATGGTACTTTAAACCGCAAACTATATAGAAAAAGTACATCAACAAATAGCCTACTTGAATGGAAAAGCTTCCACCCTAAGAGTCAGAAAAAACTAGGTATACCCACTGGGCAATACTTAAGGGCAAGAAGAAACTGCAGTAAGGATGAAGCACAGGTATTGAGAAAAAGGTTTAAAGAGAGGGGCTATCCTAACCAATAGAAAAAAAGATGCAGCCGCACTACAAAAGGCACCACCAGATAGAAGGCTGGAAAAAGTAGAAACTTTATTGACTTTTAAAATACAGATACATATCAGGAAACTTCCTCATTCCATTTGCAAGGAGCATTCAGGGAGCTGTAGCGGCAAGACCTGTTTGCTTTTCTTCTATCCTAACAAATGCCTCAAGAAAGCCTATCAAAGAGCTAAAACTGCAGATCGAAGAGCTCTATTAAGTGATACAAAAACAGGTCAGAAACTGGAACAGGCACAGAAACAAACCATAAGAATAATAGGCACATTTGATGAAAATAATCATAAAATTTGTCAGATTTTTAAGAAGCACTGGCATGTACTCATTGAAGACCCCGATCTAGCAGATGTAATAACAGAAAATCCTTTGATCACAAATAGAAGATCACAAAACTTAAAGGGACACTAAACCCACATTTTTTCTTTCGTGACAAAGATTAGAGCATGCGATTTTAAGCAACTTTCTAATTTACACCTATTATCAATTTGTCATCATTCTCTTGCTATCTTTATTTGAAAAAGAAGGCATCTAAGCTTTTTTCTTGGTTCAGTACTCTGGACAGCACTTTTTTATTGGTGGATGAATTTATCCACCAATCAGCAAGGACAACCCAGGTTGTTCACCAAAAATGGGCCGGCATCTAAACTTACATTCTTGCATTTCAAATAAAGATACCAAGAGAATAAAGAAAATGTTATAATAGGAGTAAATTAGAAAGTTGCTTAAAATTTCATGCTCTATCTGAATCATGAAAGAAAGAATTGGGGTTCAGTGTCTCTTTAAAGGATGTCCGGACCAATAGCCACTATTCTGAATCTAAACCAAGAACATGGCTAAGAGAAACTAAAGGCTTCTACAAATGTGGTCGGTGCTAAGCTTGTAGGAATATGATTCCGACAAAAACATTTATAAACCCCAATTCAAATAAAAATTTTTTATAAACTGCAGATCCAACAGGGTCATTTATGTTGCAATGTGCAAATGTAATCTGATCTATGTGGGAGAGACTTCCAGAGAGCTAAGAACTAGAATTTTGGAACATATTGGGGATATTAAATATAATACGTCTGTACCTGTAGCCCAACACATGAACATATATCATGCAAATGATAAATATGACATTAAGTTCTTTGCAATTGAACAAGTGAAATTAAAAGGGAGAAGAGGCAATATAAATAAAATCTTGTTACAAAAGGAGTGTAGATGGATACATGAATTACAGTCATCCACACCAAAAGGGTTAAAGAAAGCAGTACCATATAAATGCTTTTTGGGATCAAAATGCCATATAACTTTTTAAGCTTTTGACTGTTATATGATTTATATATATAGCCAAATCACATTTAAACTATACCAGCAGATGGATCATAACTGCTTACACAACATTGTATCCCTGACAAATCCAAGGTTCTTATATGAAAAAATTGAGTAAGAATAAACAAATACTGCCAGGAATATTTGTTATATACCTTTAAAAGGTGCTTTGATAACAATTTAGGACCAGCACAAACACTGTACTTAAAATTAATTAGAGGCATCCAAGTGCATTCACATTTGCACTCACTTCAGAACACGTAAAAAGGAGAAATAATATAAATAATATAATATAACCTCTAGTGTGGAATAATATGCTCCAAATGTAACCAACGGAATTAATAGCTGCTGATGAAAAGGACTATACATATTTACCTGTATATGTCCAATCAATTTAAGGTCTTTTTATTATTATCGGTTATTTGTAGAGCGCCAACAGATTCCGCAGCGCTATTAACAAAGGTGGAGTACAAAAAAACAGTTATAGGGATCAAATGGGTAGAGGACCCTGCCAAGAGTTGCACTGTTATAGTCAGCTCTTGAGAAGGGGATCAACAAACAGCTGGACTCTTAAGCTTACATGCTAAAGGGGTTCAGGGGATTGCAATGGAGGAGAGGAAGTGGTATAAAGAAAGGTTAGCGTAGGTTGTATGCATCGCTAAACAGTAGAGTCTTTAGGGAGCACTTGAAGCTTTTAAAACTAGAAGAGAGTCTTGTGGAGCGAGGCAGAGAGTTCCACAAGATGGGAGCCAGTCTGGAGAAGTCCTCTAAATGGGAGTGTGATGAGGTGACAGGAGAGTAGGAGGTCGTGAGCAGAGCGAAGGGGACGGGAGGGAGAGTATCTGGAGACAAGGTCTGAGATATAGGGGGGAGCAGTGCAGTTGAGGGCTTTGTATGTCAGAGTGAGAATTTTGTGTTTGATCCTAGAGGCAAGAGGAAGCCAGCGAAGAGATTGGCAGAGAGGTGCAGCAGATGAAGAGCAACTTGTAAGGAAGATGAGTCTGGCAGAGGCATTCATTAAGGATTGTAAAGGAGCTAGGCGGTAGGTGGGGAGACCAGAGAGGACAGAGTTGCAGTAATCGAGGCGGGAGAGGATGTGAGAGTGGATTAAAATCTTAGTTGTGTCTTGTGTAAGGAAGTGTCTAATTTTAGAGATGTTAAGGTGGAAGCGGCAGGCTTTAGCCAAAGACTGAATGTGAGGAGTGAAAGAAAGATCTGAGTCAAATGTGACCCCGAGACATCGGGCATGTGGGGTAGGGGTAATGATGGAGTTGTCGACAGTTATAGAGAGATTGGGGGTGGAGAGTTTTGAAGAAGGGAGGAAAATAAGGAGCTCAGTTTTGGAGAGATTTAGCTTGAGGTAGTGAGAGGACATCCAGTTGGAGATGTGAGAAAGACAGTTAGTGACACGGGTTAGCAAGGAAGGAGAAAGGTCTGGTGCAGAGAAGTAGATTTGGGTGTCATCGGCATACAAATGATATGTTAAACCGTGGGACTTTATTAGGGAACCTAGTGATGACGTGTAGATTGAGAAGAGAAGGGGACTGAGGACAGAGCCTTGCGGTACTCCGACAGAAGTGGTGATGGGGCAGAGGAGGCCCAAAGAAGGCTACACTAAAGGTACGGTTTGACAGGTTGGAAGAGAGCCACGAGAGGGCTGTGTCACATATGCCGAAGGATTGGAGGGTTTGGAGCAAGAGAGGGTAGTCAACAGTGTCAAAGGCAGTGTCTTTTATGACAGTTTTCAAAAATGAAGAAGACTGAATATGTTTAGGTATATACAGACTGTGCACCTTTATGATCTGGCTCATAATATTTCAAGAACGTAATCAGTATAGACTTTGATAGTCATTAAGGACTTCGTACCTTAAAATGACATCAGTATGAAATACAGAACATATTTTATTTGCTTAATTTGCACACACTTTTGCATACTATGAAGGAGAAATAACATCCTTTACTGCTAAAATAATACGCCTTGGTTAAGAAACTAATACCTGTTGTTAAAGATTACTTAATCAATAATGACATTGGGAACATAATAGATAATATTCCGTAATGTAATCTAACAGATATTAGAGGACACGATTAATATGTTCTATGATATTAGCATTCAATGCCGACAGATTGCTCTATGTTGACGCCAGGCAGTAAATACTGCTGCCAATCAGAGAGATTGCTATGGCAACATATGCCTATAAATGTAGGAAAGATGACAGACCGCCCCTAAGTCCTGACGAAGTCACGCACAGTGACAAAACGTGTCGGTGGGCGGGGCTATGAGAGACGCGGTTATGATTATACTAACTTGAACTTAAGATAGCTGAGAACGTTTGATACATTAGATACAATTGATATGTTATATTTGATACAGTAGCAATATACAGTCTGTAAGCGTGATGATGGTAGTTGGAGATTGAATAACCAATTAACCTGTTTGATATTATATATGCTAAGGGGGCTGTGCTGCTCTAATATATGAATTTGATACGCTCAATTATGAGTATTTACTTAAGTTTCAAGCTCTAAATATTGATTGCTATGAATGTCTGTCATAAGTATTAGGGACACAGCTAGAAATCGTCTGACTGTGTTAAATCACAGCAGTACGCAGGAAGGAGGTCGCCTTTGAGCGCATAGACCTGTGTGATTACATACTGTATGCCTGTGTGTTCCCTTATATTGACATCTAGCTAACCCATTATCTCTCATAGCTCACTCAGTCCTTTTAATATAGCAGTTGGCTACTAGACCATCATATAAATAGTGGAAGTGATTTTTTCCCCCTATTGTCTAGTATTACCAGCTGTGTTTTTAAATGTATGTTTTGCATATGTGTAAATAAAGTGTATATTTCTTAACCCTAATTAATTTACTTTAGTAGTGCTTAATTCAGCACTGGGCTCAAAGCCCCAAATCCTTGTTTGGATCCCTAATCCTATACACATTGACATAAACTGTGATACTCTGCATAAGAGATTAAATCCCACATATATGTTCTGAGACGGAGACTTAAGTGCTATCCTACTCGCACATACCTCCCCCATTCTGTTTTTCTTGCCCCTAGTTGGTATATTCCTACCATCCCTATTCCTTTTACAGTCCCTAGTGGATACGTCCCTAAGGTAAAGTGTGAGTGGATTGGTATACTCCCCTTTCAGCACCTTTGGAACATCAGAAGCTAAACCACTTCACCAATTGAAATCGGACTAGGACCATGTGTCTAATGGAGTAGAGTACCCCCAAGGGGGATGTGGTAGACCACCCAAGCATACTTTTCCAACGAAGCTGCCTAATACCAAGACTTAAACTGCCAATAATACACTAACATACATCACCTAGCCTTTAGTTAATATTTCTTTAACCCTTTAAGGACACAGCTTACAGTTTGCTCAATTGTTTTATGACGGAAAAATTCAATCATATGTCCTTAAGAGGTTAAGAAGACTAATCGCATTGCTGGTTCCAACTGTGTACGACTTTGGTTGTCTCTATCATGTTGCACTTTAACAGGAAAAAATCTAAACACCCAGAGAGACCCAAGAGAACCGTAGAGAACCATTTCAATAGCAAGCTACAGTCTGATAGAGAACTCTGATGATGTAATAACAAAATTTGCTTCTGTACGCAGAACCCCATGGCATATGAGCCCTCGTGAACATCTCCCATCACACACAGATGATATCTCTATTATCGAATTGATTAACTGTATTCTCTGCATTATCAGCATTGTTTTAATGTTTTTTCAGTGTACATAAGATAACTAACTCAATGCCCCTGAGACTAAGCAAATAGACGTGCCTACACCCAGACAACAATGACATAGTTTTTCCTTATTTTATCTTTTTCCACCAAAGTAACATTATCCCAGTTGATAGAAACCTATTACAATGCTTGGAAAAGGGTATAAGAAGGGTACAATTGCCTATTCTTTAGAATCTAGTAGCATCTCCATTATACACATCCCAAAGAATCCTTCTTATTTTATACTATTGTACTTCTCATGCTGAATTGGAAGATTGGGTGATCAACAATACCTAACGTATTATCATCTAAGGGAGCTTTATACGAGCCCCAGACTTTCGATTGGATAACACATTCCTTTAGTATATTTAATGCTTGCACTTTTTATATACATTGTTGCTGAATCATTTATACACGACCTGAGATACTCTTTACGATGTCCCTGTGGCTCTGAAAAGGAAAATGAGAATGATCATACCTATAAAGCATTGACAAACCTGCCCTTGCAAGATTGTTCAACTCTAACAGATGGCACTAGTTTTATCATAGCCCGCCCTACATTAAGAGGTTAACCTATTCACACAGATCCTCTATTATATATAACATATATTACATAGGCCTGCGAAAGTTACACCCACAGCAGCTACCTCCTCTCTAAACACCTCCTGCATCTCTCAGGATAAGACAAATTAAGGGTACATAATCAGTTAATTTTGTAACCAATTATTTACTTTCGGCTAGATTATGAGTTTTGCGGTAAGAGCTGCTCGGTAATAACTTGCAAGTTATTGTCACCGCTCAACTCCCTACAGCTCTGGTATTACAGGTTTATAAAAAACCCGGCGTTGGCAGGCAATATTGCAGCATAAAGCAAAATTGAGCTCCATACCGCACTCCAATACCAGCGCTGTGGTGAGCTGGTTTTATGTGCTCGTGCACGATTTCCCCATAGACATCAATGGGGAGAGCCAGCTGAAAAAACCTAGCACCTGCAATAAAGGAGCGTAAAGCTCCATAACGCAGCCCTATTGATTCCTATGGAGAAACAAAATTTATGTTTACACCTAACACCTTAACATAAACCCCGAGTCTAAACACCCCTAATCTGCTGCCCCCAACATCGCCGACACCTACATTACACTTGTTAACCCTTAATCTGCTGCCCCCAATATTACACTTATTAACCCCTAATCTGCTGCTCCAATGTCGCCGCTACCTACATTGCACTTATTGACCCCTAATCTGCCGCCCCCGATCTACACTTATTAACCCCTAATCTTCCACCCCCAACATCGCCGCCACTATACTAAAGGTATTAACCCCTAAACCTCACCCTAACACCCACTAACTTTAATGTAATTAAAATAAATCTAAATAAAAACTACTATTAATAAATAACTAAATCCTATTTAAAACTAAAAACTTACCTGTTAAAAAAAACGAAGATAGCTACAATATAACTAATAGTTACATTGTATCTAGCTAAGGTTTTATTTTTATTTCACAGGCAAGTTTGTATTTATTTTAACTAGGTGGACTATTTCATGCAGGCTTACCAAAAGCGACATTAGCTCAATCAACCTGTTATAACCACCAACGTAAATTTTATCCAGGATGTATCTGAAATTGCCGTACCTCCACTGATACCTACATGCACAATGAGGCCTCTGCACCCTACACTACAATCGACAAGCCGCATGGCGGGAGTCAGCAAGAAGGTTTACTCGGGTCATGCTGGTGATGCAGAACCTTCGGCCAAAAAGCTGTCTGACATCGCAATAATTGACAGCGTTTATGCAACAGAACAGATGGCAGCTGATACAGCTTCTAATGCCAGATGGGATCTCGACAGGGGCTGTGCTGGAGCGGGGGATCGGGGGGGACTCCCGTTCTGCCCTGTGTTCCAGGATGATCTTCACTCCAGCAAGCCTTACCAAACCAAATAACTCTTGGCTCTTAACTAACTGGACGGGCTCTGCTGACATGCCCAAACCTGGAAAATTGAAAGTGGATGATAACTCAAAAATCACTTACTCAAACCGGCACCACATCTATGGCCTGGGTGGTCAGGATTGGGATGTTGGGACGATGTTTCCTTCCGAGGAGTATGTGTTGGAACTTGTATCTGAAATCTAGTGTAAGCTCTCTTCTAACGCACATGGTTTATTATACGCTAAGGGAGAGATCCGAATATCCCTAAATTGTTCAATTAAATGTTACCCATCATTGTAGAGCACTTGTTTATATATTATATCTTTCAATGGCATAGTTATAATGATAGAATATAATTCAACATCGGTTATTATACTGACATGCCACGGAGGTTCCTTTGATGTTTTTACTCATTATCTACTCAGCCTGCTTTCTGCGGCTCACGGCCGGAGCCAGGGAATGGGGTTATATTTAACTTCAAAAGGCACCGGGAATCATCCTTGACTAAAAAGGTTTTAATTTCAATATTTAGACCATTGTGTTTGTTTACGTTATATTGTGTTCCTTATACTTACTGCACTCATATATTTTGAATAGTGCATTGTATATTTGCTTTTTTTCCAATCTTGTACAGTGAGCACTGCTACTTTTATAATGTCCTTAATCACATTTGTATGTTTTCTGGGGGTTTAGTGGGGGGCCCCTTAGGAGACATCCTACATTATATAGTTAAAATAAGGGCTTTTAAAATCAAAGTGTTGCACTGTCCACACGTAATTAGAGTAATAGAACAATTAATCATCTCTCCCTTCCATATATAAGAAAATCCCTTAACACATAGAATATAGCAGCTATCACACAACACACAACCTATAAAATACTTTAATAGCGGAGCAATGCTGCTCAATATGTTCCCTTAAACTTATGTTGTCACTAACTGCTGTCCCAGAGATGTTATAGAGGTATATTCAGATATTTATCACTACTGCAACCCAATATTTAGGGCCTGATTTCAATTTCAATTGTGCTAATGTTTATATACATAAAAGGAGTTCCCAATTAGGGCTCTTGCATCTTTCATTTTCTTATTTAAAGACAGGAAAGTCTATACAGCAATTTTATTTCAGAGATGCATTTTTTTTTTGTTTCACTTTTCTGTGTATTGTGTTATAATAAACCCCTATAAAGTATTGTTGTCATATCTAAGATCCAAGAGTGATCTACTAAGTTAAGGCAAGGGGAGAAAATGAGGGGGAAGGTTATTCTATCTTAGGTACATTTTAACTCCTCAAATGTGCAATGTATATAAGTATTCATGATTGTAGCATGCAACCTATCTAAGTAGCCCCATATGTACAGAGGAACTTCAAAACTATCTCCCAACTTTAAAAGGCAAAGCCCCAGGTCCAGATGGGTTCATGGGTCACTTTTATAAATAGTTTGCTGACATTCTTAATCCACTAATCCTTAAAACCTTTAATAATTTTGTCACTACAAGGCAATGCCTCAGAGAATTCCTAGAGGCAGTTATTATTACTATACCCAAACCGGACAAAGACCCCCAACTATGCAGTAGTTATAGACCAATTTCGCTTATTAACACAGACATTAAGCTGTACTCTAAAAATTTAGCTAATAGATTAATTAAAGTCATAACTACTATCATACATAGTGACCAAGTGAGATTTGTCCCCGGTACGGAAGGACCTGACAACACCCGCCATATATTGTCTATTTTACATGAGGTGCAAGAAACGTGGAACTCCCTTTCTTGCCCTGTCTTTAGAAGCCGAAAAAGCATTCAACAGGGTCAGATGTTATTATCTTTGGGAGACACTGAAAGCTTTTAACATTCCCCCTCAATTTATCACAGCCACACAAACCTTGTATTCCTTCCCGACTGCCACAGTAAGTGGAGTAGGATTTAGCTCTGATAGATTTAATATTTCTAACGGTACCAGACAGGGTTGTCCTCTCTCTCTCCCCTCCTTTTAGCGGTGCCTGTAGAACCACAGGCCCAGGTGATAAGACTTGATACACAGAAACAAGGAATACAATTTGGTAAATCACAACATAAATTGGCCCTCTTTGATGATGTCACACTTTTATTCACTTCACCAGCCCAATCTATGCCCGCATTGTTTAGCCTAATTAAAAAATGTAGTAGTCTTAGCTACTACAAACTAAATGTAACTAAGACAGAAGTTTTATTTCTAAACATCCCACTAAGCTCTATGCCTTGTACCCGCTACAATGTTCACCTCACTTCATAAAGCATCTGGGAGTATATCTGAGCCCTGACCTTCAGATGGTAATTACTAAAAACTATCTAGATCGTTTACCTGAATTAAAAAAACTTCTAGATAAATTGGAGTTTACAGAGTTTTCCTGGACTGGTCGTATAGCAGCTATTAAGATGGCATTCTTGCCTAAACTTACTTATCTATTCAGGTGTATCCCCCTCTCAGTGCCAAGATCTGTACTGAATCAATTTCAAAGCTTAATATCAATATATGTGTAGAAAGGCAAAAAACAATGAACATCCAAATTAACAATTCAGAAACCTATCAATAGAGGCAGTCTGGCGTATCCCAACGTATTACTGTATCATGACGTGGCGCGTTTAACCCATCTTTTAGCTTGGAATTCAAACTCCTCTGATCTTAGATGGTTAGAAGTAAAAAAATCCTTAATTCCAACAGGTATCTTGCTCTCTGACCTACCTTGGATACCCTCCTACTTAAGACACAGACTAAAGCTAGTTCATCCGCTATTACTTGACACACTTAAAATTTGGGACAATAGGAAACACGTCTAACATTTTCCAGCACCCCTCACCAGTATATAAAGTACAGAGCATTTTCATATGCTTACCTGAAACTCACGACTCTTCGTGGGCCGAATCAGCCACTCTTCCCATTTCTGACTTCTGGGATAAAGAGGGACTACTAGATTTAAAGGACGCTTCAGAGAAATGTTCTCTCCCCCCCATGTTTGAACTTTGAATACTTATGTTTTACTAGTTTGCTTAGGTCTTTGGGCTTTTTCAAAACAATCTTTCCGAAGTGCAACAGCATGGGTGGGCAGATGGAAACTAGGCAAACCCATTAGATGCTCTTTATCAGCTCAATACCGCAAGCTAGTGGTTCCAAAAGAGCACAATAAACATAGTCAATACCTAGCATGGGAGAGAGACTTATATTTTGTTGAGGGGCTGATTTAGTCCAGGGAGCTTGTGAAAACTAAACAAATTTACATTGCGCAACACTCTGGGAACTATATTATAAAATTACGGTCTGCTGACTCCTGGTCCCTACCACTCTGCATAGGATATTTTGTTCCTCATCACCTTTGTGTTGGAATGAATGTGACAATCTGGGAACGACTGCTCACATATGGTGGGAGTGTCCTAGGATTAAAGGGTTGTGGAGCTCTGTGTTTAAACTTTTACATAGACTACAAATATCTGTGTCAATGCACCCAGCTGTGGGACTTTTACACCTTAGAGCACTGAACCTTCATAAATTCAACAAAAACTTAATGACTTACCTCTTGACAGCTACCTAATTAGCTTGAAATTGGAAGCAGACCTCACCCCCTACTTTGTCCCATATCTTGACCATAGTGGACTATATCAGAGAAATGGAACTCTACGCATTCAGAGATAATAATAAATACGATCTTTACCATGAGATCTGGTCATCTTGGGACACCCTATTCGCTAACTAAACACCCCCTTTTTCCCCCCCTTTCCAAAACCTCTTCTTTCCATCCTTATACTTTTAATTTCCTATACCACAAATGGTTTAACCTGATATCTGGATAAATTGTGAGAGGTTTCTCTCTCTATTAGAAATCATTTGTTAATTTTTCATATTTTAGCTATTATAATGTTGTATTTTTATTTTTTATTGTATTTTATGTTTTTATTTTAATATTTCCCTTTTGTAAAGTAGCTATCATGCACATAGTTTTTTTTCCTACATGATGTAGCCTGATGAAACGGCTTGTAGCCGAGAAACGCATAGCGAAGTTTTAAGATTTTAATAAAAGTTTTTTTCTCTTGTTAAGTGTATCCAGTCCACGGATCATCCATTACTTATGGGATATTCTCCTTCCCAACAGGAAGTTGCAAGAGCATCACCCACAGCAGAGCTGCTATATAGCTCCTCCCCTCACTGCCATATCCAGTCATTCTCTTGCAACTCTCAACTAAGATGGAGGTCGTAAGAGGACTGGTGTTTTATACTGAGTTTATTTCTTCAATCAAAAGTTTGTTATTTTTAAATGGTACCGGAGTGTACTGTTTATCTCAGGCAGTATTTGGAAGAAGAATCTGCCTGCGTTTTCTATGATCTTAGCAGAAGTAACTAAGATCCTTTGCTGTTCTCACATATTCTGAGGAGTGAGGTAACTTCAGAGGGGAATAGCGTGCAGGTTTTCCTGCAATAAGGTATGTGCAGTTAAAATATTTTTCTAGGGATGGAATTTGCTAGAAAATGCTGATACCGAAGTAATGTAAGTAAAGCCTTAAATGCAGTGATAGCGACTGGTTTCAGGCTTATTAATAGAGATACATACTCTTATAAAAGTGTATTTTAAAACATTTGCTGGCATGTTTAATCGTTTTTTATATATGTTCGGTGATAAAACTTATTGGGGCCTAGTTTTTTCCACATGGCTGGCTTGAATTTTGCCTAGAAACAGTTCCTTGAGGCTTTCCACTGTTTTAATATGAGTGGGAGGGGCCTTTTTTAGTGCTTTTCTGTGCAGATAAAAATACTGACAGAGACATTCAGCTTCCCTCTACATGTTCCAGGACTTCTCTGAAGGGCTCAAAAGGCTTCAAAAGTCGTATTGAGGGAGGTAAAAAGCCACAGTAGAGCTGTGGCAGTTGTGACTGTTTAAAAAACGTTTTTGTCATTTGTTATTCCGTTTTTGGTATTAAGGGGTTAATCATCCATTTGCAAGTGGGTGCAATGCTCTGCTAACTTGTTACATACACTGTAAAAATTTCGTTAGTGTAACTGCCTTTTTTCACTGTTATTTCAAATTTGGACAAAATTTGTGTTTCTTAAAGGCGCAGTAACGTTTTTTTTATATTGCTTGTAAACTTGTTTTAAGTGTTTTCCAAGCTTGCTAGTCTCATTGCTAGTCTGTTTAAACATGTCTGATACAGAGGAACCTACTTGTTCATTATGTTTTAAAGCCATGGTGGAGCCCCATAGGAGAATGTGTACTAAATGTATTGATTTCACCTTAAACAGTAAAGATCAGTCTTTATCTATAAAAGAATTATCACCAGAGGGTTCTGTCGAGGGGGAAGTTATGCCGACTAACTCTCCCCACGTGTCAGAACCTTCGCCTCCCGCTCAGGGGATGCACGCTAATATGGCGCCAATTACATCAGGGACGCCCATAGCGATTACCTTGCAGGACATGGCTGCAATCATGAATAATACCCTGTCAGAGGTATTATCTAGATTGCCTGAATTAAGAGGCAAGCGCGATAGCTCTGGGGTTAGGAGAGATACAGAGCGCGCAAATGCTGTAAGAGCCATGTCTGATACTGCGTCACAGTATGCAGAACATGAGGACGGAGAGCTTCATTCTGTGGGTGACATTTCTGACTCGGGGAAACCTGATTCAGAGATTTCTCATTTTAAATTTAAGCTTGAGAACCTCAGTGTATTGCTTAGGGAGGTATTAGCTGCTCTGAATGACTGTAACACAGTTGCAATTCCAGAGAAATTATGTAGGCTGGATACATACTATGCGGTGCCGGTGTGTACTGATGTTTTTCCTATACCTAAAAGGCTTACAGAAATTATTAGCAAGGAGTGGGATAGACCCGTTGTGCCCTTTTCCCCACCTCCTATATTTAGAAAAATGTTTCCAGTAGATGCCACTACACGGGACTTATGGCAGACGGTCCCTAAGGTGGAGGGAGCAGTTTCTACTTTAGCAAAGCGTACCACTATTCCGGTTGAGGACAGTTGTGCTTTTTCAGATCCAATGGATAAAAAATTAGAGGGTTACCTTAAGAAAATGTTTATTCAACAAGGTTTTATTTTGCAGCCCCTTGCATGCATTGTGCCTGTCACTGCTGCGGCTGCATTCTGGTTTGAGGCCCTGGAAGAGGCCATCCATACAGCTCCATTGGAGGAAATTATTGACAAGCTTAGAACGCTTAAGCTAGCTAACTCATTTGTTTCTGATGCCATTGTTCATTTGACTAAACTAACGGCTAAGAATTCCGGATTCGCCATCCAGGCGCGTAGGGCGCTATGGCTTAAATCCTGGTCAGCTGACGTGACTTCAAAGTCTAAGTTACTCAACATTCCTTTCAAGGGGCAGACCTTATTCGGGCCTGGCTTGAAGGAAATTATTGCTGACATTACTGGAGGCAAGGATCATACCCTTCCTCAGGACAGGGCTAAATCAAAGGCCAAACAGTCTAATTTTCGTGCCTTTCGAAATTTCAAGGCAGGAGCAGCATCAACTTCCTCCGCTTCAAAACAAGAGGGAACTGTTGCTCATTCCAGACAGGCCTGGAAACCTAACCAGTCCTGGAACAAGGGCAAGCAGGCCAGAAAACCTGCTGCTGCCCCCAAGACAGCATGAAGGAACGGCCCCCTATCCGGAAACGGATCTAGTGGGGGGCAGACTTTCTCTCTTCGCCCAGGCGTGGGCAAGAGATGTTCAGGGTCCCTGGGCGTTGGAGATCATATCTCAGGGATATCTTCTGGACTTCAAAGCTTCTCCTCCACAAGGGAGATTTAATCTTTCAAGGTTATCAGCAAACCAGATAAAGAAAAAGGCATTCCTAAGCTGTGTGCAAGACCTCCTAGTAATGGGAGTGATCCATCCAGTTCCGAGGACGGAACAGGGACAGGGGTTTTATTCAAATCTGTTTGTGGTTCCCAAGAAAGAGGGAACCTTCAGACCAATCTTGGATCTAAAGATCTTAAACAAATTCCTCAGAGTTCCATCATTCAAAATGGAAACTATTCGGACCATCCTACCCATGATCCAAGAGGGTCAGTACATGACCACAGTGGACTTAAAGGATGCCTACCTTCACATACCGATTCACAAAGATCATCATCGGTTCCTAAGGTTTGCCTTTCTAGACAGGCATTACCAATTTGTACCTCTTCCCTTCGGGTTGGCCACAGCCCCAAGAATCTTTACAAAGGTTCTGGGCTCACTTCTGGCGGTTCTAAGACCGCGAGGCATAGCGTTGTCTCCGTATCTAGACGACATCCTGATACAGGCGTCAAGCTTTCAAATTGCCAAGTCTCATACAGAGATAGTTCTGGCATTTCTGAGGTCGCATGGGTGGAAAGTGAACGTGGAGAAGAGTTCTCTATCCCCACTCACAAGAGTCACCTTCCTAGGGACTCTTATAGATTCTGTAGAGATGAAAATTTACCTAACGGAGTCCAGGTTATCAAAACTTCTAAATGCTTGCCGTGTCCTTCATTCCATTCCACGTCCGTCAGTGGCTCAGTGCATGGAAATAATTGGCTTAATGGTAGCGGCAATGGACATAGTGCCATTTGCGCGCCTGCATCTCAGACCGCTGCAATTATGCATGCTAAGTCAGTGGAATGGGGATTACTCAGATTTGTCCCCTCTACTAAATCTGGATCAAGAGACCAGATATTCTCTTCTCTGGTGGCTATCTCGGGTCCATCTGTCCAAGGGTATGACCTTTCACAGGCCAGATTGGACGATTGTAACAACAGATGCCAGCCTTCTAGGTTGGGGCGCAGTCTGGAACTCCCTGAAGGCTCAGGGAACGTGGACTCAGGAGGAGAAACTCCTCCCAATAAATATTCTGGAGTTAAGAGCAATATTCAATGCTCTTCTAGCTTGGCCTCAGTTAGCAACCCTGAGGTTCATCAGATTTCAGTCGGACAACATCACGACTATGGCTTACATCAACCATCAAGGAGGGACCAGGAGTTTCCTAGCGATGTTAGAAGTCTCAAAGATAATTCGCTGGGCAGAGTCTCACTCTTGCCATCTGTCAGCGATCCACATCCCAGGCGTAGAGAACTGGGAGGCGGATTTTCTAAGTCATCAGACTTTTCATCCGGGAGAGTGGGAACTCCATCCGGAGGGGTTTGCTCAACTGATCCATCGTTGGGGCAAACTAGAACTGGATCTCATGGCGTCTCGCCAGAACGCCAAGCTTCCTTGTTACGGATCCAGGTCCAGGGACCCGGGAGCGACGCTGATAGATGCTCTAGCAGCTCCTTGGTTCTTCAACCTGGCTTATGTGTTTCCACCGTTTCCTCTGCTCCCTCGACTGATTGCCAAAATCAAGCAGGAGAGAGCATCAGTGATTCTGATAGCACCTGCATGGCCACGCAGGACCTGGTATGCAGACCTAGTGGACATGTCATCCTTTCCACCATGGACTCTGCCTCTGAGGCAGGACCTTCTAATACAAGGTCCTTTCAATCATCCAAATCTAATTTCTCTGAGACTTTATTGCATGGAGATTGAACGCTTGATTCTATCAAGGCGTGGCTTCTCCGAGTCAGTCATTGATACCTTAATACAGGCACGAAAGCCTGTTACCAGGAAAATCTACCATAAAATATGGCGTAAATATCTTTATTGGTGTGAATCCAAGAATTACTCATGGAGTAAGGTTAGGATTCCTAGGATATTGTCCTTTCTCCAAGAGGGTTTGGACAAAGGATTATCAGCTAGTTCTTTAATAGGACAGATTTCTGCTCTGTCTATTCTTTTGCACAAGCGTCTGGCAGAGGTTCCAGATGTCCAGGCATTTTGTCAGGCTTTGGTTAGAATTAAGCCTGTGTTTAAAACTGTTGCTCCCCCGTGGAGCTTAAACTTGGTTCTTAAAGTTCTTCAAGGAGTTCCGTTTGAACCCCTTCATTCCATTGATATTAAACTTTTATCTTGGAAAGTTCTGTTTTTGATGGCTATTTCCTCGGCTCGAAGAGTCTCTGAGCTATCTGCCTTACAATGTGATTCTCCTTATCTGATTTTTCATGCAGATAAGGTAGTTCTGCGTACCAAACCTGGGTTTTTACCTAAGGTGGTTTCTAACAAGAATATCAATCAAGAGATTGTTGTTCCATCATTGTGTCCTAATCCTTCTTCAAAGAAGGAACGTTTCTTACATAATCTGGACGTAGTCCATGCCTTGAAGTTTTACTTACAAGCTACTAAAGATTTTCGCCACTCTGGACAGAGGAGAGGTCAAAAAGCTTCGGCAACCTCTCTTTCCTTTTGGCTTCGGAGCATAATTCGCTTAGCCTATGAGACTGCTGGACAGCAGCCCCCTGAAAGGATTACAGCTCATTCTACTAGAGCTGTGGCTTCCACCTGGGCCTTTAAAAATGAGGCCTCTGTTGAACAGATTTGCAAGGCTGCGACTTGGTCTTCGCTTCACACCTTTTCAAAATTTTACAAATTTGATACTTTTGCTTCTTCGGAGGCTGTTTTTGGGAGAAAGGTTCTTCAGGCAGTGGTTCCTTCTGTTTAATCCTGCCTTGTCCCTCCCATCATCCGTGTACTTTAGCTTTGGTATTGGTATCCCATAAGTAATGGATGATCCGTGGACTGGATACACTTAACAAGAGAAAACATAATTTATGCTTACCTGATAAATTTGTTTCTCTTGTAGTGTATCCAGTCCACGGCCCGCCCTGTCCTTTTAAGGCAGGTCTAAATTTTAATTAAACTACAGTCACCACTGCACCCTATGGTGTCTCCTTTCTCTGCTTGTTTCGGTCGAATGACTGGATATGGCAGTGAGGGGAGGAGCTATATAGCAGCTCTGCTGTGGGTGATCCTCTTGCATCTTCCTGTTGGGAAGGAGAATATCCCATAAGTAATGGATGATCCGTGAACTGGATACACTACAAGAGAAACAAATTTATCAGGTAAGCATAAATTATGTTATTATTGTTCTACCTTGCTTGGAATCATTATACTACTCTTAGTCTCCTCCAACTGGATATCAGTGATTGGCGTGAGAAGGACTGTGGATCGTTATGTTTTTTATTGTCCTAAGCAGCGTTGTTCCCTGTTTGGCAGCCAGTTCTAAACACTGATCTTACAACTCGCTTAGTAGCTGTTATACTTGAAGAAAGTCAGCCGAACGGCTTTAAAAAGTTTCGGTCCGCTTGATATTGCACTGATGGTGCACACACGTTTGTGAGTATAACATTCCTAGCTCACTGTTGTTTGTCCGACATTGGTCGGGGTAATCTGCACCAAAGGTGTCCTGTGTTTTACCTCACATAGGGTCGTGACCATCGCCAGGAGCAGACCGGGAGAGTAAGAGTCAGACGAGCGGCTCTGAAACTTCGGCTTGCGAATTATTGCACTGGAAGTGCAAACATCCTTGTGAGTATATAGTTATCACTCTAGTGGAAGATCTCACACATTGTTACGTTTATCTGCACCAGAGCGCCTCTTCTTTTTGTCTTTTCCAGGACGAAGTCTATCATCACGCATATTGTGGAGAGAGCTGCTATTTGCTTTGGAGTTTTTTCTCTGCCTCTTCAAAACCGTGGGACTTTTATTTCTGTTGGTACACCCTATATATATGGACGATTGTGCATATACCATCAAGGATTTTGTATAAGTATTTATCTCTATATATATTGCATATATTTGATGTTATTGGTTATTTACACGTATATATATTTATTGGTTATTCATACATATATATATACTTTTACAAATTATATTATAATTAGAATATAATCTTTAGGAATAGCATAGAATAGGCGCACCTTTCTTTTTTGACACACAACTAATTGTGCTGTCTTTTTTTCTCTGATTTAAAATACCTATTATCAGCGCAATCTTGATCCCTGAGTGACCTAGAGACCCCATCCATCGTCAGACCTATCCTGGCAACCTGAATTCTGGGTGAGATGCTGAGGCCCTCCCTGCCTGACAACCCATCTTTTACCTGCACCGGAATCCCTCACACTAAGTCGGCTACCTGCTTCCACACTCCGGAGGGTCGGGGCTCCGCTCCAGAGTGATTGTTACCTCAGAGACAGACATCCAGCTTCCTACTAGAGAACAGGAGACGGCACCTTCCAAACCAGCCAGAGGATTCCGGTGACAACTGTCAGGAGTTGCTCCGGAGGTAGTAAATCTAGCAGTGAAGCCTTTCGAGCCCAAGGAGATCCAGGTTAGATCCAGGTTAGCCGTTGACTAGTGGAGGACACTAGTGATTAGGCAGAATACACAGTTTGGCCGATATTGAGGGCTGATTATAAGAGGCACGCAACTCTACCATCTTCAACACACAGGAAGAGCCATAACGAGTCCTGATACCCCTGCTCACCTAAACATACAACTGTGTATATAAAAGCCCACTCAAAGCTCCACTCCCTGGAGATCAAGGCTAAATCTTTGTTTGTAATTACATATTAATACCTGCCTAGTTTAGAGGAGCTGCGCAAAAGTAGGCCCAACATTGCAGACCTACAAGTTTTCCATGCTTGTAATATTGAGTGGCTCTATTTAGTGAGCAGAAGGCCTGGATTAATAAAACACCTTCCCTATAGGGCTGACGAAACTCTATTGTTTTTTGACTGGGTCTGAGTTGTTTCAGTCAGTAAGCCCTGAGCACTTAGCAGAAGCACACTACTATATAAGCAGAATTGGAAAATCATCCTGCGACACTTACACGTGGGCCTAATCATATGCTGTATTGCTTCTGAGCATGTTGAGAGTTATATTTCTTTAAAACTGCAAGAAGTAAAAATTCTAATTTCTAATAAACCTAATTGCGGGATATATTTACTACCTATGGGCTCGGTTGATTATAACCCATGAACAGAGTAGAAAGATCTCTACAGTGATGCCCATCACCCCTTTCTACTGACATTTTAGACTGTGACCAATCAACATGACTGTGTGAGATACACCTGACACTAGGAGGACTTTGTTCTGTATTCTGTGGATCCACGTAAAAGTTTCTGTTTTTTTTTTTTACTACTGAACCTGTTGGATACCTCATTATCATCTGTGGCTGTTCAGACCATCCCTGCCTGTATATTATGTCTCAAGCTGCCAAACGAAAGCCTAAGCTTATGCAACAGCCTAAAAAAAACTGTAGCAGACCACTTTAAAGATCAACCGCTCTCAAAGGGCCAATTAGCCAGAGACTCTAATATGGCGCTAGACTCAAGCTACTCTGAAAGCAGCATGGACTCTCAGTCACCTGCAGCTAATTCCTTATCCTCCAACATTGTGGAAGTTCTGACCAGACTATTTAAATTTCAGATCTGGAGCTCAAACTGGCCCATATGGAGGACAGATCCAGGCAAAATAACAGGAGGTTCAGAGGGATCTCTGAAGATGTTGGTCCTGCAGAGCTGGATTCCTATATAATGGAGCTTTGTATGTGCCTTTTACCTTCCCTAGACCCTCCGGGTCTTATTCTGGACAGGGTCCACCGAGTTTCAAAGCCATGAACTGTATCTCAGGACAAGCCCCGAGATGTTCTTGCCAGAGTACATTTTATTACCCATAAACTGGCCAGAGTACATTTTATTACTCCATGAACTGACCAATAAACTACAACTTCCAGCTAAATTTCAACAAGTTGCTGTGTTCCCTGACATCTCTAGGTACACTCTCCAAAGGAGACGGTCATTCAGATCCATTACACAGGCCCTGAGAACTGAGAACATTCTATTTCGCTGGGGATACCCCACCAAACTGATCGTTACGAGAAATGGCGATACCCACACTATTGTTACTCCTCAAGAAGGATTTCGACTTCTCAAGGAATGGGGGATCACTCCCTCTACACTGCAACCTCCTGGACCGGTCCCAACCTCCAAACTTCATCCTACAGCTCCTGATTGGTGTCACTTACCACAGAGGTCATCTACCTGAAATTGGGACCTTCCTTCCCATACTGTTCTGTAATATAAATGTATCAATATGGTAATTTTACTATGCTTAGAAATATGTTTTGAGTTTCTGGCTTTGTGGCCGTATGGGTCTCCGACTCTTGCCCGACTGGGATAAGAAATGTCTAAACTGAGGAGCTATTTGTTCTGGTCGCTCACTTTGATCTGGCTCGTAGTCGGAGGCACGTATGGCCTAAACCATACTGAGACTCTAGATCTGTTTTGCTTTTAAAAAGGAAAGAGGAAGGAGAGGAAAAAAAATGTTGAAACACTGGTTGTTAATGTCTAGCTTCCATTGATCTGACGTAGCTTTTATTAGCCGATTCTTGAGAGTGGAGAATACTACCATATCCCTTGTTGGCCACACCTCCCCCATGGGTATATATCTATGTTACATGATATGGTCCTGACTGAGATCGCACTATTACCTTGCCCAGGCTTCCTAATATAGTTTATAGCTCACATGAGACACAATAGGGTATTATCAACTAACCTAGACTCCTTGCATACCCATGTGGGGTCTATTACCCCCTAATGACCATGCGTAGAGATACTCCATAACTCACCTACTAAGAGAAGTTTGCTCACTAACTCCATGAAGTCCGTAAGGACCCAGATTGTGTTTTTACAGGAAACACACTGGCTTATATCAAGCCAGGATCCATACAGGTCCTCTGAATATCCTACTGTATTTTGTTCCTCTTTTACAGAGAAGTCGAGAGGGGTAGCAGTTTTCGTCCATAAATCTGTTAATATAGAGCTTATTCACAGGGAGGCGGATGACCAGAGTAGATATCTAATAATCATTTGTAAGCTAAATGGTTCACTTTTCACTTTAGTTAACATATATGTCCCCAACCAGATTTGTACAGGATATCTTATCTAAAGTAGAAACGATCAAAACAGGTATTTTGATGTTTAGAGGTGATTGTAATATGGTATGGGATCCAACAGTTGATAAAAAGGTCCAGTCAGGTAAAGAAATTGACGCCTATACAATATACACTGCTACCAAGTCTCGGCAACACATATCACAATATAATTTATATGATATATGGAGGGCCCTACACCAAAATCACAAAGACTATACCTATTTCTCTAGGCCACACAACTCATACTCCCGACTGGACTACCTGTTCACTGACTCCTGGACCCTTAAAATAATCTCATCCAATATAAAGACATGTTCTTGGTCTGACCACAATATTCTACTATGCACCCTTTCAACAGACGCGACCAAAACATCCAGACCAAACTGGAAATTCCCAAAACACCTACTACAAAGTCAGGAATTTAGGTCTTCCATCCAAACCTCTATATCAGAGTTTATCTCTCTCAAAGCTTACATCAGAGGTATATGTACTCGGACCCTGATAGGTGCCCCGTTAGGATTACTGACCGCCTCCTTGAGAGCTAAAGAACAGGCAAATAAATCCTCACCTTCTCCACAGCTAGCTGAAGAAATCAAGGGGTTACGAGCCCAACTAGCAGATAGAGAGCTTGATAGGGTGCAAGAAGCGTACTCCTGCTTCCTTCAAGCAAATAATGTACTATTAGGGGAACAAAGCTTCAACCCTACTGGCCCGTAAGTTACGTGGCAGAACAGCTGCGGCCAGAACCCTGTCCATTATGCGAGGCGACAGAGCAGTGACCTCCCCTAGAGACATAGGAGAAGCATTTGCTGAATACTATTCTAAACTCTATAATCTCAAACCTTCTATGTTGGAAACTGAAGCAACAGTCCCAGCTGTTGCCTTTTTTTTAAATGCCCTTAACTTGCCATCGCTTTCCCCATCAACTAGGGAAGAACTTAGCACTCTGTTCACACTAACTGAACTTACTTCAGCCATCAAGCTCACTCAAAGCAATAAAGCCTGATTGTTGCCCCCCGACATCTCAGACGTCATAACAACTATACATTTTTTTGTCACAATGGAAAAGAGTTTCTATTCTAACGTAAACAAAGAGGATCTATACTGGGCCATTTGGGAACCCTGGTTTCACTACTATGAGACCTCCAGAACACATTTGTCACATCATTCCTAATTTCATCCTTCTCAAATTGTTTAGTGGACTTGGATATCTAGAAATATCCGCATGGCCATCCTGTCTGACACACTATTACCCCCCCTTTTTCCAATCCAGATCTGACCCCTTCCCTTCTTTACCCCCCACCCCTTCCCACCTCTTGACCCGCCTGTGTGTGCTACATATAGTTTTCGCCTTCTGCTAACCACCACGGTATATATTCCTATATAACACAGGTACTGATACATTTGGTGGGCAACCTTAACAACTAACTTTATTGTATTTTTTAAGTGAAACAATGTCCAACAATGATGCATGCTACAACAATTTATAAAATTTGTTAGAGTGTATGTTTGAACAATTCCTACTTTTTATTTGAAACACTGATAGGTTCATGGAGCTGTCCTATACATTTTTGTTAAACTAGCTTGGACTACTATGGTACTCTTGAAAATGTTGTTAAATTGAATTATTTTTTTCAATAAAGAATATTTTGAGGGAAAAAAAAAAAAAGACGCAAACCAAGTACGGGACGATGAGCATCGAACTGTTGTTAACTAGCAGTCATCAATCTTGCTGCTATTCAGCTTTTTACCAACTTTATTTATACCCTGTCACTAAACGTCGCCACTATACTAAAATGTTTAACCCCTATCCCGCCGCTCCCCGACACCGCTGCAACCTAATTAAAGTTATTAACCCCTATTCCACCGCTCCCGGACCCCGCCGCCACTAAATAAATGTATTAACCCCTAAACCTCTGGCCTCCCACATCACTACCATTAACTAAACCTATTAACCCCTAAACCGCCAACCCCCCACATCGCCATAAACTAAATTAAGCTAGCCAGCCCCCACATCACCATAAACTAAATTAAACTATTAACCCCTAAACCTAATAACCCGCTAACTTTACATTAAAATTACAACATCCCTATCTTATAATAAATTAAAACTTACCTGTAGAATTAAAGGAAACTATATTAAACTATTAATTAACCTACCCTAACTACTATACTAAAATTACATTAAACTAGCAATTAAATTAACTATATTGCATATATAAAAAAACCTAACCCTACTCAAATTATTTAAATCTACTATTAAAAATTACTAAATTACAAAAATAAATTAATGCTAAGTTATAAAAAATAAAAAAAAATTGCGAAAAAAAACAACCACAGTATCAAAAATAAAAATGAATGACACCTCATCTAATAGCCCTATCAAAATAAAAAAGCCCACCCAAATAAACCCCCCCTAGCCTACAAAAAACTACCAATGGCCCTTAAAAGGGCCTTTTGCGGGGGAATTCCCTTAAAGAAATCAGCTCTTTTACCTGTAAAAAAAAAAAAAAAATACAACACCTCAACAGTAAAATCCACCACCCACACAACGAACCCCCCCAAATTAAAAGCCTATCTAAAAAACTTAAGCTCCCCATAGCCCTGAAAAGGGCATTTGTATGGGCATTGCCCTTAAAAGGGCATTTAGCTCTTTTACCTGCCCAGGCCCTACTCTAAAAATAAAACCCACCCAAAAAAAACTTAAATAAACCTAACACTAACCC
Source organism: Bombina bombina (assembly GCF_027579735.1). Lineage (NCBI taxonomy): Eukaryota > Metazoa > Chordata > Amphibia > Anura > Bombinatoridae > Bombina > Bombina bombina. The sequence continues at coordinate 758,995,617 of NC_069503.1, forward strand.
CCGATGATCCACTTACAGTTTTTGAATTTCCACTTGAAGGATCTGTCCAGCTGGCAAGAAGTCTTCATCTGGGCAGCCTGTTCCATCTTCATCCATCTGGCGAAGTCTTCATCAATGCGGCCTCTTCTATCTTTATCCATCTGGCGCTGAGCGGGTCCATCCTGAAGACATCCAGTGCGGAGCTCCTCTTCAATACTGTTGCCACCGTAAACTGGAACTTGAAAGCAAGTGACGTCATCCAAGATGGCATCCCTTGCATTCCTATTGGCTGAAAGGTTCCAATCATCCAATAGGATTTGAGCAGCTCTCATCCTATTGGCTGTTCCAATCAGCCAATAGGATGAGAACTCAATCCTAGATAAAGAGGCCGCATGGAAGAAGACTTTGCCGGATGGATGAAGATGGAAGAGGCCGCCCGGATGAAGACTTCTTGCTGGCTGGATGGATCCTTCAAGCGGAACTTCAAAAACTGTAAGAGGATCATCGCGGGTTAGTGTTAGGGTTATTTAAGGGATTTTTGGGTGGGTTTTATATTTAGAGTAGGGTCTGGGCAGGTAAAAGAGCTAAATGCCCTTTTAAGGGTAATGCCCATACAAATGCCCTTTTCAGGGCAATGGGGAGCTTAGATATTTTAGATAGGCTTTTTATTTGGGGGGTTGGTTGGGTGGTGGGTTTTACTGTTGGGTGGTGTTTGTATTTTTTTTTACAGGGAAAAGAGCTGATTTCTTTGGGACAATGCCCTGCAAAAGGCCCTTTTAAGGGCCATTGGTAGTTTATTGTAGGCTGGGGGGGGGATTTGGTTTTTTTTTTTATTTATTTGGATAGGGCTATTAGATTAGGTGTAATTCATTTTTATTTTTGATACTGTTTTTTTTTATGTAAATTTTTTTTTTTTTTTTAAGTTAGCGTTAATTCATTTTTGTAATTTAGTAATTTTTAATAGTAGATTTAAATAATTTGAGTAGGTTAGGGTTTTTTAATATGTAATATAGTTAATTTAATTGCTAGTTTAATGTAATTTTAGTATAATAGGGTTGGTTAATTAATAGTTTAATATAGTTTCTTTTAATTCTACAGTTCTAAGTTTTAATTTATTATAAGATAGGGATGTTGTAATTTTAATGTAAAGTTAGCGAGTTGTTAGGTTTAGGGGTTAATAGCTTAATTTAGTTTATAAAGATATGGGGGGCTGGCAGTTTAGGGGTTAATAGCTTAATTTAGTTTATGGCGATGTGGGGGGCTGGCGGTTTAGGGGTTAATATATTTATTTAGGTTGCAACGGGGTTTGGGAGCGGCGGGATAGGGGTTAATACTTTTATTTAGTTGCAGCGGTGTTGGAGAACGGCGGGATAGGGGTTAATAACATTATGTAGGTGGCGGCGATGTCGGGGTGGCAGATTAGGGGTGTTTAGACTCGGGGTTTATGTTAGGGTGTTAGGTGTAAACATTACTGTTTTCTACCATAGAAATCAATGGGATATCTGGCAGCATCGAACATGAGCTTTCACTGCTTTCATACTCCCATTGATTCCTATGGCATCCGTGGCCTCCAGGGTGGCAGATTGAAAACCAGGTACGCTGGGCCGGAATAGCCACAAGCGTACGTGTTAACTATTTGATAACTTTTAAAAAGTGTCAAATAGTGCCGAATGTGTATTCAGAACATCTGTAATGATGTAAGCATCGATCTGTGTCGGATTGAGACCAGTGGATCGTATGTTACGTCACAGATTTCAACTTTTGCCGGTCTGTAGGCTTTGATAACTAGGTCAAATCACGCTCGCCACAATTACGCTGCGAAATTCCAGCATATTTGCGGTTGACGGCTTGAAAAATATCCCCCTATGGGGCTATTTATTAAATGCCTGTCCAACATGATCCAATCAGCGGATCATGTCCGACAGACATCGCTGAATGCGGAGAGCAATACGCTCTCCGCATTCAGCATTGCACCAGCAGCTCTTGTGAATTGCTGGTGAAACGCCGCCCCCTGCAGATTCGCGGCCAATCGGCCCCTAGCAGGGGGTGTCAATCAACCCAATCATATTCGATCGGGTTGATTTCACACGCGTTCCGTCCGCCTCCTCAGTATGAAGGCTCGCCAGAAACACGGCCCTTCAAGCTCCATAAGGAGCTTGATAAATGGGCCCCTATATGTTTATCCTCAATAAAATACTATTTGAAAGAAGAGTTGAAAGTAAAACGTTTGCTCTATTATGTTCGTAACGTCACAGTAAAAAATAGACTTTGAGAAGTTGCGAATGGAAATTTGCATTCCCCCATAGACTTCAGTGGAGCTGAAAAAGTTGAAAAAATACCTAGCACCCACACAAACACGATCGCGATTATTTAAAAGAGTAGCATAAGAAGATAATATTGCATATTTCATAATCTAATGTTCTGTGCATAGCAAAATATGTTCTATTCATTCTTAAAGGGACATTAAACACTTTCAAATGGTAATATAAAATGATAAATCGTATATATAAAAAAAACTTTGCAATATACTTTCTTTCTTTATTTTGTCTCCTTTTACTGTAATTCCATTCTGAAATTGTGCACTTTTCCGTTCCTGTTAGAAATTGAAGTGCAGAACACTGTTATATTTCATACGGCCATTGGTTGCACACTCTAATGAACTATTTATAACTGCCCATAATTGGCCACAGCAGAGAAAGTAACCTAAGTTACAACATGGCAGCTCCTATTGTTTTATATACACTAAAACTTTACACTTATTTTGTCAATATTGAAACCGCTAAGGAAACTTTAAATAATACATCTACATGTTATTCTCAGATTAATCTTTTGTTTGAATGCATTGATTTAGTGTTTAATGTCCCTTTAAAGAGATATTTAAATGTATATCTGATATTTGCATAAATATATATATATATATATATATATATATATATATATATATATATATATATATATATATATATATATATATATATATATATATATTTAAAAATCACAGGAATGAACCGCACTCACAGACTGGACTGGGTACACATCCTAAGCCACAGCAACTCCACAGCCCTGAACACTGACAGACAGCTGCAAAGTTCCCAGCAACACAGGCAGTTAACCCCAGAGCAGCCTGGGTGACAGGCCCACAGGGAAGCATTA